>NC_027756.1:35776267-35786388 GCF_000695525.1 Brassica oleracea var. oleracea
TGACTACTGGACAATGTGGGTTCCAACTAAGGAAAGTTTGACTGGTCATCTTTGGGCGAATTTTACGGAAGAAAGATCGGGATATCGAGATTCATGTAAGGAAAGAAGCGCATAGATTCTTTGAGTATTGATGGCAAAGTTTGACCAAGCAAAATAAGGAAAAAAACAATAAATTTCCGGCTTGGTGAGCAAGTCCAAGAGCAATATAAAAAGAGACCTCCAGGTCTCATTCTAGACACAACTCAAAAAGCAAGTCTTAGGGAGTCTAGAGAATGAACGCATTCTTAAAGAGAGAGTTTGGGCGGTGAGGATCGAGCAAGGAGGATCGCATGTTCATCGTGTTCATAGGAAAATGTTTGATAGAATTCGTTTAAGGAAAGTTCGTTCTTCGTTTTCTTAAGAAATGTATGATAGGAATTGATTAAGGAAAGTTCGTTCATCGTGTTCTTGAGAAATGCATGCTATGGATTATCGAGTTATGTGAGAATGTTTATGTGAGAAATGAACGTTTGATCTTGAGAACCTAGGTCAGGAAATTATAATGCGTTTAAGGAAAGAATAATTGAAATGTAATATAAGGAAAAAAGGTTAAGGAAAAAGGTTAAGGGAATGTAATGGACCGACGGGTCACAGGTTGGCTACGGCCGCAGGTTTGGCTTCGGCCGCAGGTTGGCTTCGGCCGCATGATTATAGACCTTCGGGTCGAAAGGTTAATAAATGTTAAAGTAATGGAACTAGTTAAGTAAAGGAATGGTAGAACCGGATGCTAGGGTGTTAGTATTGATTGAATGTTTGATTATTGGGCTATAGTGGGCGGTATTGAGCGTCCTCACTGAGTACTTTTGTATGCTCATGCCTCCTTTTGCGATGCAGGTAAGGTTGATTATGTAGACCGGAGTGCGAGGCTATAAAGACCATCGGCAAGGGTGTTTTAAATGTGGGTAATGTTGAGAGATTTTGTAAAAGATATTTTATTGTAAACTACATGATTTTTAATACTTAGTATCGGGTTTCATTTATAAAGTTGCAGTATTTCTCATGTTCATCCGATAAAATTTGACTCGATATTTTACTTAGAAATTTTCACGTGTTTTTAAAGATTCACGGGTTGGGGTGTTATAATTTGGTATCAGAGCAGGGTTGGCCAGCCAGTTCTGTCTTGGCTGGCCGTTTTTCGAAAATGGGATTTGTGGGTAAGAGTGGAAAGGAACCGATGGTCTATGTCTCGCGCGAAGGATGTGTGGTATGATTTTTCTAAGGTATTTCTTGGGATGTGTTTATGATTGGACTGCTTAGTAAATGGCTAAGCAAAATTATGTTAAATAGTTTGCAGGAAGTTAGTGAAAACTAACTTAAGTCTTATGAAGGATATAAAGTCTCGACTGTCGGACTTTTCAAAGGGGAGACTAGGAGGGTATGAGGTTGGATCAGTCGACAAAAGTAATATGCTTAAAGTCGTGCGTGATGGAGCAAGATATGTCAACGTTAGGGAATGAGTAGATATTATGATAGAATGTACGAAGCAATAGTCGGCATGGATTGATGGTTATTGATTGGGCTTGTAGCATCCTCATCCCGCAGTCTGAGCTGGATCAGTCAAAGGCTGAGTGTTAGTTTGACTGATCAGTCGAACCTGACACGTATGACATCTCGTCTGGATAGTACTGGTCGGATTAAGACAATACTGTGGGTCCAGGCATAGCAGTTGAGCTTGTCGGACTAAGCTGGTCGGATTTAGACAAAGCAGTCAGACTTGTTTTTCGAGAAAAGTTAGTTTATGTACGGACTGACTGGTATACGTTATGGTGAGAATGGATACCTTGCTGAACGTGTACTGATAAGCTAAGTAAAACGGCGGGAACAGTTACCTGATGGTTACTGAGCGGTTACTAAGCAGTTACAGGACGGTTTCGGGTGGTTACTGAACTACTTAACTGACTGGACGGTTTATTGTCTGGAACTGCCAAGCAGTTATGGAACGGTTACCTAACCGCCCGATCGAGCAAGAAACTGTTCAGGGAGTTAATAAAAACTATCAAGGACGGTTACTGATTTGGGATTGGGCGCGGGAGTGATTACGGGAAAGGAAAAACCGCCAACTTCCCTTTTTAATAGGATTCCGTGGATCAGAAAGGAGGAGGCGACACTAGAAAAAAAAACAGAGAAAAACCAAGAGAGAAGGGAGAAACAGATGGAGAGGGACTGAGATCGGTAAGGAGGACTGATCGGATCCTTTCTCCGACTACCCAAGAGCTCACTTCACATGTTGATGCAGCTTTGGTTGTAGGGAATTCTTGATCTACTGCCTATGACCGATACCCTATGTATCTTTTGTGAGCAGTTTAGGAGAAGAACTGAACGTGGTTTCGATGGTTAAGAGTAATTTCGATGGTTTCAGAAACGTGGTGATAGAGAGGAAATCGAGATGATAGAGACAAAGTGAGAAAACTTTTTGGGTATAGGCTCTTAACCTAATTTGCAGAAAGCCCATAATGTTTTGCATAATTATTTTCAGGACGAAAAATTCAACAATTTCCTACAGAAGCCCAAACCCGTTTAAAAATTTCAACAAATGAGAGTGCGACACGTGTCGCTAAAAAGCACCCCCTTCCATGATGCTGTGGAAGCCTCTGAAAAAAGCAGAATCTAAGTTTATTATTATAGATTATGATTTTACTAGGGTATACCCGCCCTACGGACGGAAAATAAACAATAAAAACTACTAAATATGTTTAACTTATTTTTAACTGAAACTAAAATTAATTTTCATGAGTTTTACTAAAACAATTTATCTATTTATTCTAAAAATCGTACTTATTAATTATTAAAAGTTTTATAAGAGATTATATCTTTTTTCTTTTAATGTTTGTTTTAGTTTAACTACCGTAATAGTTAAAATTAGTTTTTAAAAATTGCTCGAAGAATTTGATGAAGTTATAAGTAATAAGTGCAAGTTTGACAAAGTTACAAGTAATAAGCTGCGCAGTTTGATCCATTCTAACTGGAAATATATTTAAGTTAGGTAGACTACACAAAAATTTAATAGTGATCATTACTATTTAAAGTTATACATATTTGTTTGAGGCTTAAATATATTACTATTATGTTTGAAAATAAAACAAATCATGTAATCTAAGTAACTTCTGATTAGAATTTTTAAAATAAATGGTATTTGGCAATTAGCATAATAGTAATTATAAATTCATCAAACATTTGTTAATCTTCATATAACTTCATAATAAATGGTACTTGGCAATTTTTATATTTGTTAATTTTTTAAACATTTTTTTTGTTTGATAGTATATTATGTGTGAATTGTTATTTCGTAGTTTTGTTATTTATTGCATCATATGATTCTTGAAATAGTTTGAATGTGCATAGGTTCAGGATTTTTGATAGGGTAGATTTTTACTATTCTTATTTTATGTATGATTACTCTATTGTAAATCGAATCGAATTGTTTTATCCATTACTTAGAATTCTCTTAGGAATTTTTTGTTTTAGACGATGCCAAAAAAGAATAATTTTATCATAAAATTATCTTATATTAGGTAGGAATCATGAAATCCTAATATCAATCATTACTATTTAGAAATATAGATATTTATTATGAGTATATGTTATTATATTTGGACACTAAGAAGATTATCTGAATAACTAATTATAATTTTTAATGTAAGTTTTATTGATTAATTTTGGAATATGAATTTACATTAACTTTATAAGTTACTTTATTGTAAAAATTACTATATTTTGTTATTGATTTTTTTTAAACTATTTTAAATTGGTTTCGTTTTTGTGTTATTTAGAAATATTAAAAAAAAACAATTTTTACTATTTAGAGATGTTAAAAATATCAATCATTATTTACAATAAAAATATCAATTTTTACTATTTAGATATATAGATATTTATTTCAATTTTGTGTATTTTATTATATTTGGACACCATGTTAACTATGTTCCTTGATAATTAATTATAATGTTAATGTAAGTGTTACTGATTAATTTTTGGCATATGAATTTACAGTAATTTTATTATATAATTATTTATTATAGTAACAACTGATTTTATTTCATTATTGATTTTTAAAAGTTTTATTTTAAATTTGTTACAATTCTATTTTGTTTACTTAATAGTTACTTTTTGCATATTTTTAAAGTGTTATGTTGTTCTTGCTACTCCACTTTCTTAAGTGTGTTTAATGAGATGAATCCTGAGCCCTGACTCTTAAGACAGACATATGGTGTGAGTAGTTGGTGTAGAATAAGGTTTCGACTTTCTTTCTATATATAACGTTATGGTGTAATTAGGAGAAAATTGCAGTTCTGTTTCTGCTATAAAAGATTATGTATGTACTGTGTATAAAATTCATTCATGGTCACCGAAAGAGAAATTAACTTGTAGCTAAAGCTTCGACAGTTAAGGTGCAGCTATATACACATGCTTGAATACCGGAATGTCTATAACACAAAGATCTAAATGATGATGAAAATTTGTACAATCTCAATCTTTGAAAAAGTTTTTAGAAAATATTCATATATTATTATAGTCCAAGTATATGGTTTCTTAAAATCTGAATGAATTCTGCATTCAAGTTAACCTATATGCATTTCATGATCCCATCTGGGTCATCATTAAATCCGTAAAATGTACTTCTTTTAGCTGCAAGTGATCTGAAACCGAAAAGAAAATTACTAATCAATAGTATACCTCCAAGATACAACAATACATAAATCATTCTGAAACACACATAAATGTCTTTTAAACACTTACCGAATAGTCCATATTTGACAATGTGATAAGTGCTTGACCTCCGGAGAAAACAACACTGATCTTCAGTTTCTGTGGCGACAAAGCTGCCATAGTAGCTCGTTCCCATACCCTGTTGAATTGTAAGACTTATTAGTATACTGTAAGAGTCTCTCTAAGTGTCTGCAAAACTGAACAGATGCTTTGCATATTTTAGAAACGTGACTGAATCATGAGGATAAATATCCTTGAACACCAAATACTTTGAAGCCATGGATGCAGCAGTCTCTGCAGCAACCTCAGTCTCTGGAGTATCTGCACAATTTTAATTGGTCTCTTCTCTTTCATGGTCTCTGGTCTCTCCCAGCACGGATGATGTGATTTGGATCTGCAGCGTGAGTGCACCTGCCTAACTAAAAGAAACATGCATTTATCTGTTAATAAGGAAAGAGTTACAACGTTTGTAAATATCAAATTTTTTGTCAAAGGTATTGCACCAAGTATCATGGCAAGAATCTGGAAGCAACCAAAAAATAAACACGTCTAGGGAAACAAAAACGACCAGATCTCACCAAATTACATGACAATACGTACACCACTAAAACGAATAAATGTCATCAGCTGGTGCATTAGAGTATGATTTCTGTTTCAAATGTTTATGGGGTGTAAATTCATAGTTAACATAAATCAAAACACATAACAAATGAAAAAGTCAGATTCTTATAAAAAGAGTAGACCAACTATGTGACCGGAGTGACAGGATCATTTTGAATATGTCAAAGAAAAAAGTGTAAAGAATGTACATAAACAACAAAGAATATTGTCAAAATAAGAGTTAACTTTAATTTGTAGTAGCTATAGGGACTCCATGACTGCCACCGAAGGTGCTGTTCAGAACAAAATATAATGTTGATTTCACATCTTAACTTAACTAAGTACCTAAATATCCGGCTAAAACAATTTTACAAACATAGTGAAAAAGATGAGAGATTCGATGCTCAAACTTCACATATATTAAGGAAAATGGACATGTGAGACAATGTTTACATAATCATGCTAATAACAGGATCTTAACGCAGAATGAGTTACACTAACTCCAAAATGCTAGCTTCTGCAGTAGGTTCATTACCACCACTAATACGCCATCCCACAAACACTTTTCCAATACCACCCTTCCCTTTATAGGTGATCCTCCGACTTGGATCTGAAAAGAGACATAATCATTATTCATCACATTAATGAGCATAAACCAAAAATATCAAACCACATGATCATCTTTAACAACATAACCGTAGAGAAAGCTTTATCCTCTCAGAGAAATCAGCAGTATCTCCATTTATTTCCTGTGCAGACGCCTTTGTTAGAGCCACCACTATCATTACCAAGCGATATAACTTCCTTTTCTTCTTCACCAACTACATTTCAAACTGATTCTTCTAAAGGATTACTTTTTCATCTTTCAACTTACTCGCCGCAAATTGCGTCTTTGGCCTCCGCTTCTCCACGGCTTCTTCTGTTAGTCCGCTGGAATCCATGTTGTCATTACCCTTCCTTTGTTTCTTGTTTGTAGGCTGATTCAGGAGTCAGGACTACAACGTCAGTAACACGACAACGACAGAATCCACGACAAAGCTCCGGCATATCTCAAACTCTAGGCAATCGAGACATGACAGCAAGGGTCCTATCTGATCATTATAGTCTTCCTCCGCAAACAACTGTCTGGCCCATGTCGGATTTGGACAGCGATGTGAGATAGAACCGGAGATTGATCGTCTGATGAGGGTTTCGATTTGGGAGGCTAGGATTGGCAATTTGGTTGCGGTGAGGATGAGATTTATGAGAGGAAGCTTACCTTTTTATAGTTAGAGATCCACCGCCTTGAATAGAGGTCAAATGCATTGAATAAGTAATCGTGGTTGAATTGGGTCTTAGGAGTTAAGTAGGTCGTAATGCCGTTGAAACTATGCATCTCGTAACCATTTGGAGGATAAGAACAAAAGACGAAACGGCGCACTCAAAGCTTGAGAATCGAAGAAGATGAAGAGAACTCTTTTTTTTTGTATTTTCACGAAGAAGACATTGGTCTCTCTGTATCGGGCTGTAATTATGACTTTGACAAAATTAATAACAAAATAAGAACCCATTAAGTATAGGACAAAGCCCATTCAGATTGTAAACCAAAGCAAAATTCGGTATAGGAAACACAGGTGTCAGCTTCTCCTGCACCTATTTACTAACTTCTCTTGATGATCTCTTCTTTATATTAACTAGGGATTTTACCGCGAGTAATTATCTATTAAATTTGTTAAATTATCATTTTTTGTATATGAGTCATTTTACTTAAAATTATTTCTATTTTTATTATATTTTAACCAGTATTAACTAACAATTCTATAATTTTTATATGTTTCTTCCGATAAATTTAGAAAGTGATTTGCTAAATTTTTCAACTCTATATCATATTTTGATATTATAAAAAAAAGTTTATAAATTATGAAACCAAAAATTGATTTTGATTACTAATACCCTACAACGAAGTAAAATAATTTGTTGTTAATTTCTTTCTTTTTTCTCGCTACTTCTTTTGATCTCATATATGGTATAATAACAAATTTTAGATATTTTTCCATTTTGATTTGAAATTTTGAATAATCTATATTATATTTGATGAAATGGAATCTTTTTGATGTGTCGTGACAATTACTAAGCAAATATAACATCTACCATATACTCAAGCATACAAAGAGATATGTTATATACCATTGATTATTTGGTCTCAGATTTTTGATTAACTCTTCACTGATCACATTATTATTTATTATTATTTTATGTGTTGAGCGTTTTTGCTTCCAAAATATTATTGATAATTTATATACTGCAAATAGCTAAATATATGAAACTAAGTCGTTAAAAAAAAACTAAATATATGAAATTTAATATTTTAGTAATGTGTATATTTAGAAGGGGGATCAACTGTATTTTAACTAACTTAAAAACTGTATAGGTTCAAATGTTTAGTGATTAGTACTTAAAATACTTACATTTAGTTAGTAATACTAATAAGTTTGTAAGACTTGTAGTATTTTTTTTCTATTTCGTTCACGTAACATTTCTATAAAGTACGAACAAAACTTGTACTATAACAACCAACCATGCATTAGTTTGGATTTTGGCAAAAGATTGTGTTCCACGTGAGATAAGCACATTCATCGAACCTGGTAAGGAATTCTTATATTGATCAAATAGTAATATTACTTTTCTTTACAGTTTCATTTTTGTCTTTCTAGTGATCGGATCAAAAATATTGAAACAATATATAATACTTAGAATAATATTTGGTATGAGTCATTCAAGTGTTTAGGATTTTAAATCATCATCCACTTCGTAACTTAACCTAAATTACCCTTATCCCAAACAAAAGCTTCTTCGCACCAAAACGGAAAGGCCAAAACCATATATGATTGCGCATCCAAACCTCATTATAAAAAAGTGATATATTTCCATTTTCTCTAACTCTGTGTCTTATTTGCTATATAAGGAAAATAATGTGACAAAACTAATGATAAACAAAGTTTCAGTAAGTCTGCGAGAGTTAAAAGAAGAATTTGGAAGTCATTTCTTACTACAACATGGCAATAGCTGCGATATAAACTGCTGGAAAAAAATACTTTCCCCAGCAAATTAAAAAAAGATAGCACAAAAGTTGGATACTCAGCTACTACAAATGATCAACATAATACATCACATATCTCATTTGCTTTCCATGACAGATATAACATCTACTCATATTCCCTTTTCTTTACGCTAAAATTTGTTAGCCAATATATAACTCAACTGTGAAATTAATGCTGGATATGGACCATTCATAGTCCTTTGTAAGTAAAAAGTTTAGCATTCTCATTCTCATTCGTCAGGAAAATCATCAAATAACATATCATGGACTTGTAACATGACAAAGGGAAAAATGTTAGCAAAAGGGATGAAGAATTTTGAAGCATACTTCTCTATTTTCACTCAGGTAAATTCTCAAAATCATACCAGAAGCTTTCTTCACCAGACGTTTCTTCATGATCCGCGCCTTTGAGACACAATACAAAATTGTAAGCTTAACAATATGGCACTTTAAAAATAGAACATAACAAATATCTTGAAGGCTTTACATAAAAAAATCGATATTAACACTTAAAATGTGACTCTCTTGAAGAATCTCATTTTACACGTTAATGGGAGATCGTGTGATGCCACAAACACCCATGATAAAGCTTAAATACTGAGGAATCTGATCACAAAGCACCACAAAAGCGGATAGCAATACAAAATAGAAATACAAATCTCTTGAAAGACCACATCAAAGAGATACTTCTCTCACCAGCTTCCCGTCAAAATCACTTGACAACTCGTTTACATAGAGACTTATGTTCTTTCTCTTTTAATTAACAACATCATCGGCCCATGGATCTAAACTCGACCTCACGCTACAATAAGAGAATTATCAGTAACAGTTTACGAACAATATATCATTAGTGGATCAACATGGTGTCACCACTTTTTAATAGATACAAATCCTAACCTGCTTGGATTGTTTCATGGATATATACTATTCCAACATATGTCTTCCCTCCAACGTACCTCTGTTTTGAAGTGATGTTAATGGGTCCATATACTTGTTGAAAGTTATTCTGTAAAACTCATTTTACTCCACTGTTGTCACCTCCTTAGAGTCCCGAATCTGCAACAAATAGAAATATACTCTTTAATTGATTCCATAATTTTGATTCTGAGCGTACATGTACATGAGATACATAGAGCAGTCCTAAATCCTTACCCAACTTGGTTGCGTCTCATTACTAAGCTTCCACTCCCAGTATTGCTCAACGACCTTCTTGGACTTCTTTTTTCTCGGTTATACGTAAAAAAAGTCGTGACCTTCAAGCCAATGATCCTTAAACATCTAGCTATTCCCTGATTCGGATCAATATACTTTTCTGATGCTTATCAATATAACTATCAGAAAATGATAAGAGAAGAAGCTATACCTCATTGCTGCTACATGATTTCAAGTACGTGTAGGAGCAATAAGACTCTCTCAGCAACTCTGGGATCAGCGAAGACAAAAAACACAAAAAAAAAACCATGAGCACAGCCAATGGCTCGATCCTTCAATGAGCATCACTTCTAAAACCTTACTGAAACTCTGACACTGCAAGAAAACATATTTTTTACTAGGGCAGTATTCGTTGTAAATTCGTCGTAAACGGGGTGTTACGAAGAATTAACGTCGAAAGACGTTTCGTTGTTAAACGTCCGTCGTAACGGAGGTTTCGTCGTAAACGACTCGTTCCGTTTACGCCGAAATATATTCCTAGTAA
>NC_027756.1:35790025-35791586 GCF_000695525.1 Brassica oleracea var. oleracea
TTTTACATGGATTTTACATGGTTTTAACATAATATTTACAACGACTTTACGACAAAATTAGGTAAGTTACAGCACATTGAATACACGTTTTCACCTAAATATAACAGTAACATGTTTCGTTGTAATGTCGATGTAATGATTACGCCGTATTTCTCATTCCACGTATATTCGTCGTAAACTTACATGGATTTTACGACGAACACTATTCATCATAAATTTACATGGCGTTTACGACGAAAGTTGGATTCCTCGTAACTGCGTTGTAAAGACCATGTAAATTTACGACGAAATATTTTTGTCGCAAATCTTCGTTGTTATGGGCACGTTTTCTTGTAGTGTGAAATTACTCTCGATCTTCAGTGCGTCTTCCAAGAGAGCCGACCGATGAACAACTTACATGATTCCATTTTCATTCTGCAACAGCGTTTGTTACCGAATCTAGTAAACTTCTCGATCTGACTGAAAATATCATCTATACTTACAAAAATAAACTCAGAACCATATGTTCCAAAAATATGATTGAGATAATTGAATCGAACAAACCTTTACGGGAAAAAACAGGATGTATCGAAAAATATGAACAATTTGGATCTTGATGGATCATGTGAACTGATAGATCCATGATCCTAGATTCTTGCAAACAGCACATGGCTTGACCAAATGAAGGTGTGAGTTTGAAAGAAAAAAAATCAAAAACAGATGATATATATACTAGGGGGTGTCCGCGCTGCGCGCGGAATATTGTTTTATTATTGCTAAGAACATGATTTTTTGGATAATGTAATTATTTTGTCGTTTTTATTTGTTAAGTTATTTGGTATTTTTAATGTGTTATGTAGTAGTAGGTGATAGGTTAATATATTTTGTGTTTGGTTTTTTGAATAATGTGTTATTGTGTGTACAATACTTGTTAATAGTGAAGTGAACCTCTAACTTAAAAGAATATTGAATTTCAATAACTTTGCATCTACGTATTTGTTGATTAATTCTAAGATTAACGGTTTCAACATCAAAATTGTATTATATTTTTTCATATTTTTGAAAATTAAAACTTTTAAGATATTTTTTGTCCTCTTCCCATATTTTGACTTGAGCCGTCACCGTCTATGTTGTTCGTTACCTTTCTGGTGTGCCGTGACCATCACCGGAAAAAGACTCACTTCTTTCTCTTGTTTTTCTTTGGATTCTTCACCTGTGAGATTATATGGTATTTGTTGTAGATCAGATTTCTGAGTTTTCAGTTGTTCGGTTGATTCTCACGGTATTTTAGACTGTTCCAGTCAATATTGATTGCTCATCTTTTTCTTTAGATTTCAGCTGATGTTAGGAATTGTATCTCCTTGGTTGGGTCAGAGTTTAGTCGTCTTTGATGTTTTATTCCTCGTCGTTGGCTTACCGTCAATAGTCTTTGCTCGTCTTGGTTTTCAAGATCTAGTTTTTGGTGTTCTGACTTCTATGCTCTCTTTCATAGCTCGAGGGCAGCTCCATAGTTTGCTGATTTGTTTCGTCTCTCTTTCCCTCACTATTCTCGCATCTCTTTGCAGCTTTCATCGCATCTCTG
>NC_027756.1:35791591-35815882 GCF_000695525.1 Brassica oleracea var. oleracea
TTTAGTTTGATTATTAATAAATATATATTTTGTATCTAAAATAAGAAAAATTAGTAAAAAATAATAAAATGGTAAAATTTTATGTATTTTTAGTTATTAATAAATTTAAAATTTAAAATATATTTATATTATTTTAATTATTTCGGACCAATAAGTGCGAGAATGATTAGATAGTACACAATTAGAAATTTATGGAGTAAATTGTAATAATTTAATAGAAGAAGGATTTAAAATACAAAAAAAAATATGAAGACACATGTCAACAAACCCCCCTTCCACATGTCATAAGAAGGGAAAAAAGCAACTTTATATAGATAGATATATAAATTGTGTATAAGACTTAATAAAGAAGTTGTATGCACCAATTTTTTTAACCTAAATGACATTCTTGTTTCCTTATATAAATAAAATTTACACATTTCCTCTCTATTTTTTCATACGGCTACAACAAAAATATAATATTTATTTCTCTGCATCTCTCTAATCTCTTTGAACTTGAATACACCAAATGTTATATCGATGTTTCATCTCTTTCTCACAACTTAATTTTGTTTTGCATGTTTTTTATTCCATGGTTTTACATCTTTCCCTCATAAAAAATAGATCTATAGATTTTAGCTGTGTATTTTTTGTTTTTGTGTGTTAGATCAAATAAAATATATATTCAACTTATTATTATTATTTTTATTGTTTGTTTTAGAAATTTTATTTTCAAAGGGTTTTCTATTTTGAAACTATTTTTAACATTTTCTATATGCAGGTTTTTCAGATTTGAGAACGATATATTGGACTTAATTTGTAGACTTCCCTCGAAGTTTCATGCGAAGTCTGCCAAAACCGGTAAGATATCATTTTCACCAATTTTTATTATTATTTTGGTGTTTTGTGTGTTGAATTTGAATAAAGTTACAGATTTAATTCAATGTATTTTTTTCTTATTATTTAGGCTTAAATGTCCTATTTTCATGGTTTCGTTTTTCTCTCTAAAAAGTAACATGTAGATCTACATATTTTAGATGTTTTTAATTGTTTTTGTGTGTTTTTATCCACGAACTGAATATGATCCTGTGGAATTGTCAAGAGGATGGAGTCGAATTAAAAAAAAATAAAAAGCTTTTCAGAGAATTTTATCGTTGTTTTCTCGTTGGTTTCTTATTCTTAACGGAGACCAAAAACATACATGATTTCTTCAAAATATTGCAAGTATTTTTTTGTTATGACCACGTTTTTACCATAGAGCCTAGTGGTCGAAGCGGTGGTTTATCTCTATTATTATATGGACGATTCATCAATTATTATTTTATATGTGGATGAACACATTACTGATATTGAGACTACAAGTGAAGGCTACAAGATTTTTATGACTTTGTTTATGAAGATTAATTCAGTAGTTAAAAACCGAGAAAACGTTTCACTAGGATGAGAATAAACTGAAGGCATGCATGATTTATGATTGGTAATTTAATTAGATTAATGGCAATCATGAATAAAGAAAATGTCAAAGGAGCCCAGAAAACTATTTCTTTCATTTTCAGATTATGCTAGAGAGTCGTGGGATGCTGGAGTACTCTTATAAATCTATCTTACAATACTAAAAAGGCATAATACTCAATGGAGAGAGCTACCACCTCAGCCAATTAAATCAACCAATCAAATATCATTTTTCTGCCACGTCACCAATCAGTCTTCCGAGAAAGATTGTGTCTATTTTGATTGTCTTCTCATCTTTTCTCCTCATACAAAAACCTTCTTCAGAGGATCTCAACTCCCATACCATCCTCTGTCACTCATAATTATATATTGATCCAGCCATAGAGTCACTAACAATAGATTGATTCGTCTGTTTGATTCAATATCATTACCTCCACTTCAGTTCTAAATACAATTTCCCAGTTTCAAAATTCAGACCGACATGGGAGTACTCAACCGACGAATAATAACCACCGATGACCAAATAAGCAGTTTTGATATAACCGAAGCAACGATTTCCAGCTCCACTTCTCCGGCAAATTCGAACACCGCAACACCGGCGAAAATCCCACATCGTCTTGGAAAGATTCGAGTCTCGGCCTTTCTTCATCCTTAGTTTCTTAACTTCGGTAACGTATAGATTCCCTCTACAACCTTATATATGTTTGAGCGACTTCTTCGGGAAGTCTCATACATCTAAAGTTACAATACATTCTCAGAGACTTATGAAGAAATCTACTAGTGCATCATAGTTTAGCAGACTTTATTTGGAAAGTCTACTAACCCTAAAATTTACTATAAGTTCCAGAAGACTTCTTAAGAAGTCTGCTAGTGCATAACTTCATGTATACTTCTTTACAAAGTCTCATACTTAGTGCTAGGTTTGCGGGTCAACCCGCTCCGACCCGCCCCGCCCCACTGCGGGTTGAATCATTTTTTTGATTCAAAAAATCGACCCGCATAATCCGCAAACAAAAAATTTTCTACCCGCGCCCGCCCCGCTAAAACCCGCGGGTAACCCGCCAAACCCGCGGGTAATATTAATTATATTAAAAAGAATTATTTTAATTAAAAAAATTATTATATAGTTAAAAATAATTATTTTTAAAAAATTTATATTAAAATAATTTATTTATAATTAAAATTATATAACTATTTACCATATTTAATATATTTTTATAAAAAAATGTTTTTTTTTTTAAATTTGCAGGTTAGCTAGTGCCCACGACCAAAGTTCGGCTGACCTGCACCCGCTCCGCTTAAAATAATCTCGACCCGCACCCGCGATTGAATATTTTCAAATTGTTCGACCCGCACCCGCCCCGCAGCGGGTCAAACGGGGCGGGCCCTCGGGCATTGATTAAAATTCCTAGCTCTACTCATACTCTTAAACTCTAAAATCAAATAAATAAAAATATAGCAATAAATCCTTCATTAAACATATAATCCAGTTATAGAGTGCTTAATATATACTAATCTTAATACTTATATGTCAAACTTTAATTTCAAAAAAGTATATTCAGGATTCTAAAATCTAGCCCTAAAAATACAAACGATACTTGAACATATATTACTAGACTCTAACTAATGGACAATCATGACTTACAATATATATTCACTCATCTATATGGAAACAATTTAATTTTAGTAATTTTAAATTTACATGATTTAGAATTATTTATATTTACATGATTTCAATTTATTTTTCATAAAAATAATCTTTCAAAAATTTATAAATTAACTTTAAGGTTAAATGCATGAGTACACTTTTACGTCTAAAGCAGACTTCTCAATGTTATAATGGTAAAAATGTTTACATGTTTTTTTTACCCTAAGGATAGTTATAATTTCATTACCGAGGTTAATACTATAGTGATTTAATTTAATGTATAAATTTAGCTTTAAATTCAAATTTTGAATTATTTTTAGTAAATTTCCCAATAAATTATTTAATGTTTGGCAAAAAAAAAATTAGATCAATGCAAAAATGTATTAAACATCAACACTATTTTATTAAAATAAATATCACAAATTATTAATGTGGTGTAGAGCAGGTCCAACCTTGTTCGCATGTTAAAGCAGAAGCATGCAAGCACCCTAAAAGCTCAGTTAACCACACAAGCATATGGTTGAATAGTATTGCAGGTTTGAAAAAGTGCTAAGCATTCTGGTTTCAAAACTTACCATCTCATTTATATCTGCTTATGTGTCAAGGCGACATGGAGATTTAATTCCATTACGAGAAATCGTTTCTGCTTAGAGCATGAGCATCAACAATTTCTCAATACGTTTCTGAACAATAAAAAAACTAAAAAGAATACAAAACAGGAAGGAAAGAGAAAGGGACGTCTTTTCTTCAAGGGACTATATATATGTGGGAATGTACTTATTTTATTGCTGTCAATTTATTAATGGCCATCATTTTTGTTACTGTCCAAAAATTATATGAGAGACTTTTTATGGTACTTCACCACTAATGATGCTCTTAGTGCTAATAAACATGCCCCTAAGACACTAGTTAGTAATTGGGCCTCGGCCTGCCGAATGCCCCAATTATCAAAAATAAAAAAGCAAAAGCATGCATATTAATAAATCATTCAAGCTGTCTCCGGTATTAATTAAGGAATATTTATTGTTGCAACCTTGTACTTTCTCTTTCGTATTAGTTAATGCACGCATAGCCTTCCTAAGGATGTCACTTATATAACACACCTCTTGGGACTTGAATGGAATCCATGTATATAAAATAAGACAAGAGATCAACTATAGATTACTCTATCTACTATATCAACGTGCATGGCGTTAAATGCAGATAACCCACGGATTTCATGGTTTGAGAAGGTATATTATATATCTATAGATTAACCAAAAAAAATATATTAGAAAAGCTTATTAAATACAGAAGATAAAAATATATAAAAAAATTAACAAAAAAGTGAAGTTCAATATACCGGATCTGTTTTACATGTTCACCCTTCAATATACCGGATTACAATTCGTTTTCTGCATGTTAAAGCAAAAGTATGCTTTTAAACCCTCTCAAACCCCGAGTGGGTACTTCAACGTCGGTAGACTTCATTATGTTCTTTCGCAACACGGTTTTAGGATCTAGAGTGAATCTTCTCTACAGGTTTTTTCTCTCTTTTACTACATTTATTTTTCGTTATGTTTTAGTTATCTAGTTATGTTCGTATACCGCTTAACCGTCAAGTGTACCTCCTGTTGTAATCATCTAAGCTCTTATATAAGTATTTGGTGTTATAAAAAAAAAATAATAATAATAAAGCAAAAGTATGCATGGTTTCAGAACCTTTTTAATACAATCATTCAAGTTGTCTTGTATATTAATTAAGGAACTTTATTGTTGCATCCTTGTACGTTTTCTCTTTCGTTTTAGTTAATATAACGCATAGGGTCACTGAAGATGTCTGGAATCCATGGATACATAATATCGTGAAAAAAACAAGAGATAAACTACATATTATTCTATCTACTATTATCTATATCAACGTGCATGGCGTTAGAAGCAGATAAGCCAAGTTGTTTTTCTTAAACCAATTTATATTATTTAATGCAATTGTCACTTATAAATTTACAATATGCATAACTTTGAAATATGAGAGACAAAACAGACATTAAAACACTGAAGATACATATAAGAAGCAGAAAAGGAGAATGGCAAAGGAGGAGGAGGAACCGCTCAGCCCGATGGCACGTATTTTTCAATCATCCGGAACAGACTACTGCACCGTGATCATTGTTGGGTTCAAAACTAAGATTAATCCTGATGTAATTCTTGATGATTTGAAGCAAAACGTTTCCAAACATCCTCGTATCTCCAGCATACTGGTAACCCTTGATATGTTCTGTTTTGCCATGGTTGATGCATTTCCTCTGCTTTTTTCTCTTTTCGATATAACACATAAATTCACATAGAAGAACCAAGGCCCGAGTTTTATAAGATATGGAAACAATAGCAAGATGGTTGCTTCAATCACGATATGCAACCCCCTTCCCAATCAAAGCCGTGCGAGCACTAACAGCTTCCCTAAGCGATACTATTTTTTTTTATGAATCTACAATAATAAAGCTACTGTAGTTTAGTGTAACAGAACCAAGAACAAATCATTTACCCATTTTTCAGGGGAAAAACAATTGTTTCCATATTTTGTTTGGTTTCTTTAAGAAACCATGCATGTTTTCATTCTAATATCTGTTTTTAGCTTTTTTTATTATCCATAGAACTACTAACGATGCTATGTTTATAAAGTTGTTTTATATAAGATCTAATTAAGAGAATAAATCATAAGAAAAGCTTAAAACTTTTTAAAAATAGATGCTCTTAAACCAATTTTTTTTACATCTAATTAAAAGAATAAATCATAATAAATGCTTAAAAACTTTAAAAAAATAGAACCAAGTTACAAAAAGAAAAAAATTAGATGCCCTACGCCAATGTTTATTTTTTCCTCGACTCTGGCCCCAATGAATCTCTATATATAGCTTTTCCTTTAGCGCATTCCTTATATACTAAAGCACAAGTCATTTGTGCAATCAGATTTTGACACATGTCAATTTTCTTTTTACAAAATTCAAAAAATTAAATTTTTACTACAATTTTCTGTAGACAAAAAATAACACGATTTTCCATTTCAAATATTTTGTAACTGCAAAAAAGTTCATATTTTCACTCAGATTATCATTATCACGTTTCATGATTAATTCATTAACTTCCATTGTCAACTGTTTTGTCTCTCACATAACATTCAAACAACAATTATTTTCCATATTTCTTCTTCTTCTTCTTCGAAAAACAAGAAGCAGAGCTTTTTTTTTTGCTAATAAATAAATCAGAACGCTGTTTCACAGAGTATTAATATAAGAAGCTGAAGTTATTTTCAACATGAAAAGATATTCAAACTTTTTTTTGAAAAATGTATACACATCTATATCTAAAATTATAAAAAGGATGAAACTCAGCTTTGGTTTCAGATGGTAAAATATTCTGAATTCAATTTTGATTTTTTTTTTTAATTTCAGGATTTTCTTTATTTTGTTTTGATCAATAACTTTACATGTTTTATGTTTATTTCTCGATTTATACTTTAAAAGTATTTACAAACTAAACTGAATGTTTCAATATTTATATACTATATTTTAATACTGGTATACATCTCACCTTTCTATAAAAACAATCTTTAAAACATATATGATATATACATTTCTCAAAAGAATCACAAAAACGATTTTAGTATTTCCAGCTACTCTATTGGAATATAGTAACTTCTAAGTTTATGTGTCAACTTATTACAGATTTATAAAATATGTGTCTAACATAATACTTTTTTAAAAAAACTGTTGACAGGCATTATAATTTTGTGATTATATAATTTATAATACATTAAAACTGACCCGTGCTTAACACGGGAGATAATACTAGTATTCTCTCTATTGTATAAGAGTGTCTCCTAAAAAAATTCTTTAACTTCAAATATAAAGTTTTTTGCTCTTCAAAAAGAAACTTTAAAATTTCAAATTTGGAGTTTTGAGAAGTGAAACTTTCACCACTCAAAACTTCAAATTGAAAGTTTCATCTTTTTATTTGCATTTTGCTCCTTATAATTAATTAGACTTCACATTTATGATTCTTACATATTTTCTTATTCATCGTTTTAAACCTTCAATTTTTATATATCATAAATATTTCAAATTTGTTCTTATATATTCAAATTTTACACATAAAATTAATAAAAGTTTTAAAATAATATTTCTAATATTTTAAACTAGAATTAGACAACAATAATATTACAAAAGAAACTTAATAAAAAACTTTTTAAAAAGATACATAAATACATAATTATTACAAAATTTAAATATTACAACAACACTAATAGTTTGGCAAATTTACTTGAGAACCTCCAAAATCTCTTAAATATTGTCCACAAAATTTTTGTGTAACCGAATATATGGAATAATGTGATATTTTGGTTGTAGTTAAATATTTATTATTTATTTCTATTTAAAATATGATTTTAGTGTAAGATTTTATTAATTAATATTACTGTAATATTTTTATATATGTACTAGTTATTTATAATTTTTTTATAAATTTATACTAGTTAAAATAAATGTAAAGACTGTAGTGTAAAATACAAAAAAATTGAAATTAAATTTGAAGTTTTGCATTTGAAGAAAAATGAAACTTCAAATACAAAAATTTTCAAACTCTAAAATATAGAGTCGTCACGGAGATGTTCTAATTACAACATTCACTTATTATCAATAGACTAATAATTCCATATCACAATAAGTCTATCTTCGTGTTTGCATTTGTTTTGCCCTTCAGTCAAACTTGTATGTGCTTTTGACGTTGCATTTAATTATAATTAGGAGGTTAATGCTGCGGCATGTGCAATGATAATAAATATATTAAATTTTAAAAGTGAAAACTTAATGTATATTTTAATATACTACACTGGTTTTTTTTTTTAGATTTTAGCTATATGAGTAGAAAAAACCCATAAATTTAAGGGGCCCTAAATTTAAACACTTAATTATCTGTATTTGCCACCAATTAATAAATTCAAGTAAAATTCAAACATTTGATTATCTATGACATTTTGGCAATTCATTGGTATTGTTTTGTTTTGTTGTAAAAATGCACTTACAATTAATTGTGGTCGAATATAAAAATATCTAATAATTTTTTCCATTTCCTAAGTTGATAAGAATTTTTCAGTATTTATAATTATGTTACTAGTTTAAAATTATCATATGGTGATACATATAAGTTATTTTACATTTAACGAATTTCACAAAAAAAAATTCAAATTTCATAAATTAAATTGTCCATGTCTTAATAAAAACAGGTCATGTAATATTAATTTTTATAAAGTCATTTCATTGCTTTTATTGAAAATAGATGTGATGATGACACAAACAATTTTGAGAAAAAATGACTTCTTAAATAATGTTTTAGAGATATTTTTGTCTTTACATTTATTTATAATGATCAAGTAATGTATGATACAAATTGTGGTTTCTATGTTGAATTAATAAAGTACAAGATTTTGATCCGCACTTTGAAAGCTCGGATTTATTTTTGGTATTAAGAGAATTCTTTTATATGAATTTCTATATAAGATATTGTATAGTTATGGGCATATTTATCCGGAACCGAAGAACCGAAAAACCAAAACTAAAACCAAACCGAAGTTCATAAATAACCAAATAGATCATTTATCTTTGGAACCAAAAAAAACAAAAGCTTAACCACTATTAGACCTCAGCATCCATGGATAATTTTTTTAAACTTTGGAAAGCAATATTTAGGTACTTCGGTTTTTCGAGTAATTCAGTTTATAAATTATATTCTTAGGATATTTTTTTTAAATGGCGTCAAGAAAGCATTCTATTTGTACAAAATATTTAACTAATTTTAGTGGGAGACAATATGTATTTTATAGACGAATTTAAATATAAACATTGTTTTTATATCCGAGCCAGTTATGCAGTCAAACGGGTAAACGCAGTGATCTGCATATAAACTGTTTGGATTTAGTGAAAACCTGTTAATTAAAAATTCTATAGATCTATAAAATCTGCCATTAACCTGTGATATGACATTGGTCGACCCCATAAAATCCAGAAAAATCATCAGATTTTTTATAAAAATTTGATTAAACTTCTCATTTACTTTTTAATAGTACATAGATTGAATAAAGTATTTGATAATAGTTTCACATTATAACAATCACGAAAGCTACGATTTTTTGATATGGTACATAATGGTTATATATAGTTTGTAAGTGTATATTTTCTTGTCGTAGTGATCATATAATTTTTAAGTTTGTATAATATGATCTATACGAAATGTGATGAGATTATATTATATTATAACGCATGATATAAACAGTGATTTTTTTATAGTTTAATTAATGTCCAATATGTTAACATAGTAATAATGGAATTTATTTAAACATTCAATAAAACAATAATGAATTTATTAAAATGTTATATGATATCATTTGGTTTGCTATAATAAAGGTTAGTTATAATATATGGTTGTATTTAATAGGTATGACTAAAAATGAATAGGTACAACATCCTTGCATAAGTATATTTTTTAAGAATCCATCTCTTTTAATAGTATAGATGTTGGGGTCAAAATCGGTAACGACGAAATCAATGTCGAAAAGTTCTCGAGAAACCTTCCTAAAAAGAAAATAAGAATACGGAAAACTAAATCTTCGTATTCTTAAGACTATTACCAGGGACCATTCAAACCGTCGAACGAACAATTCCCGAGCATCGGAACAAACCAACCAGCATAGTCCGACCAATCGGAGAAGTTGGATTAGGCAAGGCCAACTCGCCCAACGACGAGTGGAATCAGTCTTGTCCATACTCGCCTTTGCCAAGTTGGATCTGTCCAGAACAATGTATTCTCGTCTCCAGAACTCCCCCCTTCAGGCCTCGGTCAAACTTTGTCTTGTTTCGTCTCGATCGGAGTTACCGTTGAAAGTTTACGGAAAAACGACAAAAGCTTATTTTTGCATATAAGTTCGGGTCAATCGTATAAAGACGATAATGGTTAACTTAACACCATTGTTATCTTCACTATATGATTTATTTGGATTATCTCGTAAAACCGGCATCGTACTGGAGGTTACTCTTCCGAAAAGAAATAGTAAAAACATTTTCGTTAAAAATGGCCCAAAGGGTCAAAACGCGACAAAAGGCCACTTACGATTTTTAACGAGAAACGGCCCGAAGTTGCTATGACAGTTTATCGAATATTCGAGAGAAGAGATAAATGTCAATTTTGAAGATAAATGTCAAGTTTGGAGATAAATGTCAATTTCAGATGTAAATGTTAAAGTTTCAAAGGATAATCATGAAGATCGGAAAAAATGAAATATTTTCGCCAAAGGTTGAACTCGACCCAGAAGCGAAAAAGGAAGGCACAAACCAACCTAGGAGGAGTATATAAGGGATTCAAAGGCGAGAGGTGGAAAAAGAGAATTTGGACACACAGAAAACTTAGCACTTAGAACGATTTAGGCAATTTTCTATTTTTGTTATCGAGCTGCGACTCAACTAAGTTTTCAAGTCTTAGGTGATTAGAACTAGGATATCGCCGACAGCTCTTATGGCCAAGGCTTTACCTGTTATAAAAGCTTATACGCAAATTCGGAATAAGATCTTCTTTGCTCTCTTTTCAATTCTATCAATTTAATACATAGTCTATTTTTCGTTTCCTGATTGCTTGGCATGTGGTTTAACAGATATCCGGGACCTCTGGGAAATTTAGAGTTTCCTATCTTTCCTAATTTAACGGAAATCGACAGTGCGAATTTCAGTTCCCACAGTTTGGCGCTAGAAGGAGGAGGGGGACGGATCAAATCTAACTCTCAGCCGCAGACGCTCGATCAGACATGGCAACAGACAACCCACAAACTCATATTGATGGAGATATCAACGACAACGAGAACGTTGGCACCACTCCAGCAGTGAACGTGTCTGCGGTCAACGCTAATGCTAACACCGCAGCGTTCGAGGAGATGTTCACCGCCTTCAAAAAGAAGTTGGAGGACCAGGAAAAGCTCATAGTCCTTTCGCCAAACAGGTCGAAACCCTAACAGCGAGAACCAAAGGCATCCTCCCCCGTGGAGCTACGAAGCTTTGCGGAAGAAGACTTGATTTTACGACTCCGCTCGACAGACCGGGGAGCACACAGGATAACCCTACAGGAGAATACCCTGGCGAGATAACCTATGCTTTGACTCGGAAAAACTCGGAAAACCTTCCACGCCGTGCAGGAAACGGAGGAGTACGAGGTCGAACGAGTTAACTTGGAGTCCAGCAATCAGTCCGATCATTCTAACGACGACCAGGAGCCGCACAAATCGGCTAGATTTTTCGTCCGAGAAACCCATGACAGAAGAAGAGGAAAACACCTTCTGGGTCGAACAAGAAAAACTCGCCGAGGAACATGCTCAAATCACTCACAGCAAACACCGACAAACTCGGGAAGCCGCTGATGGTTATCTCGACAAAATCCGCGATCTCCGTGATTACATCACGAAAACGGCTGAGGAAGTGAAGGCGGTGAAATCTCAAATTCACCACGCTACCAGTGCCGCAGTTGAGATTGACAGGCTCCTCGAGGAAGCTCAAAAGACTCCCTTCACCGCTCGCATTACCGAGACAAAGGTCTCAGAACCTGGAAAAAATAAGATCCCTAACTACGTTGGTACCACCGATCCTAAGGCGCATCTGCAGACCTTTCAGATCGCCATGGGGAAGGCCAAGCTAAAGGAAAACAAAAGAGACGCTGGCCATTGCCGCCTCTTCATCGAAAATCTCTAGGGAGCAGCGCTCGAGTGGTTTTCCCACCTTAGGCGAAATTTCATCAGAAGTTTCCGTCAACTCGCTTCGGAATTTCTCAAACAATACTCTATGTTCATATATAGAGAAACTTCTGACGTCGATTTCTGGAGCCTTACCCAGAAGGAGACACTCTGGTACATGTCAAAATTCTGAAAGTGGATAACTCTCGGCAAGCCGTGGACAATCCAAGATGCCCTCCATAAGGCAGATTACATCACCATCGAAGAAGAGATGAAAGTTCTGTCGCGAAAACATAAGTCGACAGAAACATCCTCGAAAGATGCGGCATCAGATCAGCAATCTAAGAAGGGGAACTCTCTTAACGACAAGTACGCCCATCACGAGGGAGATGAACTCCAGGGGGCGCATAACTATGCCATTAACTCCGAACAAGGAAGGACGTCAGGAAATACGTGGACTTAAAATTCGGGATACAATGACTTCGTCTTCTACGGGTTTCACCAGACACGAGGACACTCGGCCGTGAACTGCAAAGTACTAGGCGCGAGGTTAGCCGCAAAATTACTCGTAGGAGAAATCTCTGAAGTCACCGGTATCAAGGATCTCATCGGCGATTCCAATCGCCCACCTAAAACTGATAGAACCCCAGAGAATCCTTCTCAAGGGAATCAATCAGGCGAAAAACGTAGAAGAAGGCAGGACTACAAAGAAAACGACAATAATCATCGCAGAGTGAACATGATCATCGGCGGATCGCAAAACTGCCATGACACTGAAACAAGCGCGAACTGGCCGGCCACGTCTCTGCCCTGCGACGTACTAAACGACGCGATCACCTTTGAGGAGGAAGAGACTGGCGGAATCGACCAGCCCCATTGTGAACCGCTCGTTATTGATCTCGTAATCAAGGATCTCGAGGTCATAAGGATCCTAGTCGACACAGGAAGCACAGTGAAGTACCAACGCCGAAACCGCTGACCGGGTTCTCCGGTATAACGTCAATGACGCTCGACTCGATTAAGCTCCCGGCGATGGCGAAAGAAATCACGAAAATCATTGACTTCGCGGTGGTAGACCTCCCTGCCATCTACAACGTGATCATGGGAATGCCTTGGATAAACTCCATGAAGGCAGTATCATCAACACATCACCTAGGCATCAAATTCCCGACTCCCAACGGAATTGCTGTAATCTGGGGATGCCAAAAACAGTCGCGACTTTGCTTCCTAGCCGAACACAAACTACGACAAGACACGATGACCTCTATGGTCAAACCGAAATGAACGAATACAGCTCAGCTAACATCTGAAAAAGCTTCGAAGAAGAATGATCCAAATCATTCACTCAGGCAACGGCCGCGGAAAACATGAAAATTCCCGAGTCATCGCTTCATACATCCCAGAGAAATCAAATCCGAAAGAAATCGTCAATCCAGTAACAGTCACCGCGACTAATATGTCCGACGCAATCTCGCCAAACGAGTAAGAAACACTCACGACACAAACTGAACTACGAGATGGCTTGATCCCCGAAAGGAGTACGTAGGCAACTCGTCACAAGACGAGTTCAGCTATCCCCCTCTCTAAAAGGGGGGAGGGGAGTGGGTACGTATACATATACTCGTATACTCCCACATTTTTAAAAATTTTATTATAATAAGAAAAACTCAATATGATTTCCTATAAAATCTCGCAACTCACTTTACCGTATCTTGTAAATAGCTTTTGGCCACGATAGCAGTCGGCGATTCGCTTAAAAATGCTTATGTACAAAGCAAAATCGTATGGCCCGGACACGGGAATTATACGAATTCAGCCTATCAAATCTCAGATACTTTCAAAGAACCTCGCAGACCACATAAAAACATTCGCAACACAAATTATTCCAAGAGACCCACAAACTTCTCGTCTAGAGAAGCAATACCTTAGAAAACACGATTCCTAACAAATTATTTCGGCCACGAGGTCAAAATCTTCATTCGGACCTTGTCCTCAAGAAACGTAAAAATCATTTTGCGCAAAGGAAAAAACGTATTTTTAGAAAAGTGAGACGTCGTAAAAACTTCTGAAGGTATATTTCCAAGACATCAAATAAATCTCTAAAACAGTCCATTTTCGACTATAAACTAACAAAGTTCGTTGATTGGCCCCGACGAATACTTTAGCCATCTTAAACAAACATAAACCGACCTTCCTCTTCGCAGAAATGGTCACTCGTACATCCGACAAGGATAAATAGTGCGCTATAAAAAAAAATCAGAATTTTTGGTCAGCACTTCCGAGACTTAGAAACTGTCATCGGAGAGATACTCGATTTATACCAGACAAGTTGAATAAGCCAAGAACCTATCGTGGACTTTAAATCAGTACGAATCAGGTTGAGATCGCATACGGGAATATGTAAGACGAAGTAGTCATCGCACACCCTAAAACATATGGTAAACCTAGGTCTTACTCTATTCCCAGCACATTGGTCTTTAACATCTCAAAGCATAGTATTTGACGATACGAGATCCCAAAAGTTGTCTCTTTGTATATTCTACGTTCACGAATCTTCGTAAAATTGAAAAAAAAATCGAATTTCTTCGCCCAAGACGAACAGCGAATACGACGATCTATCAAAATAGTTAGGTATGAGATGACAACTCACATTCTTCCCTCTACAACTACGAAAACATACAAACTCTTTGAACATAAATATCGTAGTTCATTATATGAAAAAGTCGCCCGGCGGCAGGGATTCAAAGCCACATACGGCCAGTCCCGATAACATAGAAACATGGCCACACTCTGCCAAAAATAAACATAAATCCTCCGGTAAGAATCATGCGCAGCACCGGATTATCCCAGACCACTGCTCCGTCCCTGTGCGTGAAAACCGGACAGGATGGGATCTTCTACAGACAGCTCGGCATCTTCCTCGATTGAAGGACCAGATCGCGGTCGGTAAAGCGCCACTGCTGCACAGACTCTTGCCGAAGTAAAGTAACCCCAGAAAACCGGACCTCCACGTAGGACGTTTCAAACAGCAAATAAATCCTCCGGTAACGAAGGAATGGGGTCGTAAACTGAAAGGCAAACGTAAAGTTAAATACTAACAATAATGGAATAGTAAAACGATCTGCCTCATTACCTCTCCTTCCCCACGATCGCCTGAAAACAGGAAGACACTCTTCGGAAACCGAGGCTTCGTCCAGGCGAACAAAAAAGAAGTAGTCCTTCCAGCCGCGATCGTTTGTAGCAAAGCCTTTGCCTATCGCCATCCGAGGACGCAGCCAGAAATCGTACAAATTTTCAACTCTCGTCCGATACAAACAAAATAAACTCTCAAGATAGTCGGCGGTGAGATCCACTCCCCGCTCATAGCCCAGAACTAGCATCCCGACAATATGCTTTAGACCAAGTGGAGAAATCTGGCTTATCGAAACACCAGAACGATCCAGAATCTCCACTATAGCTGGCGGGATAGGAAATCACAAACGACTACGCAGCAAATGCGCTTCGTACAAAGTGAAATATCCTCGAGGAGGATTATCAGCCCTCTCTCCCTCACAAGGCAGGCGAAATACAACATTCGTCGGAACTTGACAAAAGCTGTGCCTGCCAGCGATTATCTCGGCAAAAGGTCGAATGGGACACCATAGCTCTGGAGGAGGAATCTCTCTATTACATGTGGCGATCTAATATGCTTCAGATTCATCAGGATCCACGGAATGTGCAACAAACTCGATCTCCGGAACGACTTCATCACCATGGATGCGAGAATTCTCGGGATCAAAACACGAAGACAAAGCTCTCTCTGAAGTTCCTTGATCAAAAGACATTATCAAGAACAAAGGGAGACAAAGGGAAAGAGAGGGAAAAAAAATTTCTATCTTAAGAGATTCTTGTGGAAATGAGCAAGTAAAGAATTTGAAAACTTACACCACATACTTATAGGAAAATAAAATCTACTATTGAACCTCGGACTTTCGGCCATTGATTCTGCCTAACTTGCCTAACCTACCTAACCGCACGCAAGAATCGAGCTCGAAACTTGCGAGCTGTGGGGCTAACTGTTGGAGTCAAAATCAATGTCGAAAAGTTCTCGAGAAACCTTCCTAAAAAGAAAATAAGAATACGGAAAACCTTCCTAAAAAGAAAATAAGAATACGGAAAACTAAAACTTGGTATTCTTAAGACTAAAACCCGACAAGGGACCATTCAAACCGTCGAACGAACAATTCCCAAACATCGGAACAACCAAACCAGCATCGTCCGACCCATCGTAGAAGTTGGATTAGCCAAGGCCAATTCGCCCAATGGCGAGTTGGATTGTCCGATCCAACTCGCCGTTGGGTGTGTTGAAAGTGGTTTATCTAACTCGCCCAACGGTGAGTTTGATCAGTCTTGTCCAGACTCGCCTTTGCCGAGTTGGATCATCTCGTAAAACTGGCGTCGTACTGGGGGTTACTCTTCCGAAAAAAATCATAAAAACGTTTTCGTCGAAAAACGGACCAAAGGATCTAGAATGCGGCAAAAGCCCACTTACGATTTTTAACGAGAAATTGGCCCGAAGTTGCTATGACAGTTTATTGAATATTCGCGAGAAAAGATAAATAGATAAATGTCAAGTTTGGAGATAAATGTCAATTCCTGAGGAAAATGTTAAAGTTTCAAAGAATAATCATGAAAATTGGGAAAAATGGATTTTTTCCGCCGAAGGATGAACTCGACACAGAAGCGAAAAAGGAAAGCCCAAACCGACCTAGGAGGAGTATATAAGGGATGCGAAGGCAAGAGGCGCAAAAAGAGAATTTGGACACACATAAAACTTAGCACTTAGAGCGATTTATGCAATTTTCCGTTTTTGTTATCGAGCTGCGACTCAACTAGGTTTTCAAGTATTAGGTTGTTAGAACTAGGATTTCGCCGACAGCTCTTACGGCCAAGATTTTACCTGTTGTAAACGCTTATACGCAAATTCAGAATAAGATTTTCTTTGCTCTCTTTTCGTTTCTATCAATTTAATACATAGTTTGTTTTTCGTGTTCTAATTGCTTGGCGTATGGTTTAGCATATATCAGAGACCTCTGGGAAATTTAGGGTTTCTTATCTTTCCTAATTTGACGGAAATTGACAGTGCGAATTTTGGTTCTCACAATAGATATCTTATATAAATCTATACTATTAAAAGGGAAGGATTATTTCAAATATACCTTTGAAAGGTTGATGCATCTATTCATTATATTTTGGTCTTGCCTTTATTTTCTCTAACAATCAAAACAATAAAAACATGATATACTTTTTGGAAATATCGTTGGTTTTTTTTCAATATTATATTTTTTGCCATTATCATTTATTTATTCATCTAAAAATTATTAAATGTATTTTTTGGTATTGTAATATCAGTGAAATATATGTATCTCATTCTAACACGTAAATGTGAAATATTCAAAGCATATTATTCAATTTATGTTCCTTATATATGTGACATAATTTATTGACCGATTGAGCATATATTCATAATTTAATTTTAATCACTTTTCGATCATGTTATTAAACCGTAAAATACTAAAATTTACATTTTATATAATTATAAAATTCTAGGCCTTCTTATGTGTATTTATACTAAATTTTATACACTTATGATTTTTTAGGTTTTATCAGATTTTTAATAAATCATTTTTTAAAATCCAAATTTTGTAAAAATATATAAGTTGGTAGAACCTCTGATAGAATGCTACATGAAGAACATATGCCAATCCATATTATATATGGCTATAGGGTTTATCAGTTCGACCACGGATCATGATCGGATAAAAACACTGCTTATAATTCGTCTATAAACCACATATGTATCCCTACTAAAAGGAATTAAACAATTTGTAAAAATAGAATACTTTTTTGCACTATTTAAATGTAGATGGACTGTTAGTCTTTAGCATTATGTTTTGGTTTGAGTATTTTGAGTTTTGGTGTTTTGGTTCTCGAAATTTAGGACAATTATTCACAAAGTTTGGTTTGGTTTGATTTTAGTTGTGTTATTTTATTTTCTTTTATTTGGTTCATTAGCAAAGTTGAGAATCGCCTAATATGCAAAAAATAAACTCGGTCCAATTAAGTTATGGTTTGATTCTGGTTTTCCAGATAATTACAAATTTATAGGTAAAAATATTGGATACTTTGGGATTGTCAGTTTAAATATCATGTAATTTCGGTTGTTCGGATAAAAATCTCAGATAATTTGAATAATTTTAATAATTTAAAGATTTTTTTGGGTAATTCGGTTTATATATAATATTTTAAAAATATATGGTTATTTAGAAATTAAAAGTAATTAATATTAGTAAGTATAGAATTTGTATTTTAAAAATTCACTTACCCTTTTGGTTCTCCGTTACTTATGAAATTCAATTTATTTTTAGTTTCAAGATTTTCAGTTTGGTACAATTTAGTTCGTGGTTCCGAATAAATGTGATTGGATCTATACAATATATTATATTGAAATACATTTAAAATATTTTTTTAATGTCAAAACAAACCCGTGCTTTCCAAGCTTGGATCAAAATCTAGTGTGCTCCCTCCGGATACGAATGTAAGATGTTGTAGCTTTTTTTCTTGTATACTAATGTAAGATATTTTGAGGTTTAACTAATGCATTTTGGTTTTATAAAAATGAAACTTCCAAGAATATATATTTATCTGTGCAAAAGTGATAAATGTATATGGGTAAAAGAAATTTCAAAGTCAAACTATTAATGACTATTGCATGAAATTAAATTATTAAGATAACAAAAATTATTATTCTGTGATTCTTGTGTATATGTAAACAATCGATCAAACAGCGATGATCAGTTACAGTTTACAGTATTCCATTATGTTCTAAAAATTAAAAACTCCAATAAAATTATTAAAAATAGAGAATAATTCTTGATTTATCCAAAAAAGAGAATATTTCTTGACATGTATTAGTAGCAAATTATTAGAAGTAATATGTAGATATATATCAACAATACAAAATAAATAATTAACTAAAAATAAGGAAACAAAATATACCTGAATTCATAAAAGAATGATTTTCCAGTTCTTCATCAAATTGAATAATTGCACCATCATCCGATGTAGTTGAATTTCTTGGTGGACTTTTATTCAAATCAAACAAAGCTTCTCTTTCATTATTTTGAAATGGTAAATTTAAATCAAATCTGTGAAAGCCATTGATAAGTTTTAATTTGCATCAATCCATATTGCTAATATATATAGAAGATTAGTGAAATACTCTTTTGGTTTTGGCTCCATTCTAAATTCGTTTTCGTTAAAAATGTGGCTCCAAAACTAAAAAATTTCCAAAGTGTAAAGTGTCTTTTGAGTAACCAAATTTATCTTGAAAAACAAACACATCTAGTAATAGCAAATAATTATCTGGTCGGGTACATGCAACTTGTCTTTACTAGGGAATTTATTTGTCGTACGTTATGCATTAAAACTCATTGTAGTGACAAAATTAATAGCAAATAATTATTGTCTTAACATAACATGTGTGAAATACTTAAAATATCGTAAATTTAAATCCAGAGGGAGTAAACGAGAGCAGTATTCAAAGTTTGAAATTAAACAAAATCTTCTCTCGAATTGTACTGAAACTTTTATTTTATGGGTGATGATATTATAGTATTTGTGAAAAACATAAAATCGTATATTCCCTCTCGAATGTTGCGGTCAATTTCGTCGGCATTTCCCTTTTCAAATATAAAGAATACATGTTAACTAGTGTACCTGCGTTTTAAACATTTTGTCGCCTGATAATTCCTACAATTTCTCTTGGCTTCCGGTGAGCTAACGTCACAGGCTGAGGATGGTGCAAGATGGATCAAAACCCTAGTCAATGTAGAAGATCATGTATTCGTACCAGACATAGACCCTGACGAAATTGGTGACCAAGGAAACAAATTCGTAGAGGACTACATTTCACGACTTACAATGCTTCCTCTTGATAGATCAAGGCCCTTGTGGGATATCCACATCCTCAACGTCAAAACATCTGATGCAGAAGCAGCCGGTCTCATAAGATCTCACCATTCGTTGGGAGATGGAATGTCACGTATGTCTCTCATTTTGGCGTGTACTCATAAATCATCAGACCCTGAAGCGCTTCCTACTATTCCTATCCTTAAACGACGTGAAAACGTGTCACACGGCCTTAGAAACACAGGCTGGTTCTTAAGCTCGATGTTTGCCATTTATGCCACAGTGAGATTGATTTGGAATACCATTGTAGATTTTCTGTTACTCTTGGCTACGGTGTTGTTTCTGAAGGATACAGAGACGTCTCTAAAAGGTGGTGCAGAAGCCGAGAGCAATGCGAAGAGATTTTCTCATCGAATTGTTTCTTTAAATGACGTAAGCCTTATAAAAGACATCATGGACATGGTAATTAAGTTTAGATAGTTTCGGTTTGAATACTTACTATAATTTCTTAAAGACAACACTTTCACAAACAAATTAAGTGTTTTTCTTGTTTCCTGATCTTGTGACCATCTCTAGACTATCAACGATGTTTTACTTGGAGTTACGCAAGCTGCTCTCTCGCGCTATCTAAACGTAGCACATGGTAAATATCGACTTGCAATAAAAACATATTACATGTGATTTATATGTCTTAATGTTTATTTTGGATTTACGTGTTGCTTCTTGACCTAATAAAAGACAAGACGAATGGGAATGCTGGAACATCAAGACCGCTTCTAAATAATATTCCATGTAATGTACGAATTCGTGCAGGAATTTTGGTAAACCTAAGGTCGGAAATTGGAGTCCAGGTTAGAAACATGCACCTTTGAATACACTGTATACACCATTGTTCAAAGATATAGAAAAAATACATGTATTGTGACACGAGGCAATTATGATTGAAGCCATTGGCAGATATGATGGCAAAAGATTCTAAATGCAGATGGGGAAACCTTATCAACATAGTTGTTTTACCACTGTCGATTGGTCCAGAAACTGATCCATTGGTCTATCTATAGAAAGCTAAATCCACGATGGATCAAAAGAAAAACTCTCTTCATGCTCCTATACTTTATTTGATTATGAGCTTCATAGTTAGTGTGTTTGGTGCAAGGTATATAAAAATGATCGTTATACTCGATTTCTTTCCGCTGTGAGAAAGTGGGGAACTTATAACATAAGAGCAGGATTAACCCGGGATTCTTAGGATGTAGTTCTTAGCGGAAGTTAAGAAACTGTTTCTTAACTTTTTTAGTTAAAAGTTAAGAAACAGTTTCTTAACTTCCGCTAAGAACTCCATTCTAAGAACCCCGGGTTAATCATGGTCTAAGACTCTTATCATTTTAGATAAGAGCAGCATTGTTCAATCGATTATTATTAAGCACAACGGCATTCATTTCAAACGTCAATGGCCCAACCGAAGAAATCAGTTTACATGGCCATCCAATCGCTTATATCGCTCCTAGCGTCTATGGACACGCACAAGTATGTAAAGAGCCAAAGAACTACTTGATAATATTTAACTTAGTCCAACCTTTTTCTTCTTAATAATTTTCTTTGTTTTTGTTCTTAATAAATTTATGTTTGTGTTTGACAGGCATTGCTTATCCATTTCCAAAGTTACGCGGACAAGATGGTAATCTCGATAGCGGTTGACCCTACAATCATACCGGATCCGCACAAGCTATGTGATGCAATGGAGGAGTCTTTGAAATCTATGAAAATTGCTCTTTTAGGAAAAGGCTACTGATTAACGAACAAGTGAATAATATGTGTAATTAAGTAGTCTTTGTTTTGTGGAAAAAGATGATGTTCTTAAAAAGCCTTCAATGTCAATTCTTCGAAGTTATTTTCAAATCTTATTTCATATGTGTAATCCACACCCAACTAAACTAAAGTAATTTAATTCTTACTTTGACCATAGTGGATAATCTGCTTTATATAAACTTGATATCTTACTGTTAGATGCTCTATCATAGTAACTTAGTACATATTGAGAGTAACAATGAAGGAACGGTAGTACATATAAGAAACCGATGATACGATATAATAATGATACAATAGAAGAGCTTTCTTTAAACCTCCATCTCATATAACCCTCTTTCTAAGACAGAGGATTTGATTAACTTGAGAGACTCCACCAAATTATCACACATCTTGTGAGGGTTAGGAATGACTATTGGATCGGCTGTTACTGATATTATGACCTTGTTTGCATAACTTTGGAAATGTATAGTAAGAGCCTTTACACATACAAAAACATAATCAGCAAAATCATTTCGCACACATATAATGAATATATATAAGCGCAGACTTACATGTGGGTGGCCAAAAACACTAGGGGCGATATAAGACAACGGATGGCCGTGAAAAGTAATTTCTTCCTTTTGGACCGACAACATTCGAGAATGTCAATGTTGTGCTATGGATCACTTTCCTTACAAGAACTACACTTGCCTGTATTTTCAATTTGGTTCTCCATTAAATAATACTCATGTACTTTCAATAAACAAAGCATATACATGATTAACCTTAGAGTATATATATGTAATATATTAGCAACTTAGTTCTTACCTTGAGCCCAAGAACTTTTAGTATCAGCTTAAAGAACGCCATAGAGAATACAGCCTCAAGGGAATGCTTTTTGCGATCAACGGTGACTTTAGCTCGGCGCAAGTATTCTAGAGGGTCAGTCTCCAGCCCGATTGAGAATGGTAGGAGGATGTAACCGAAGAGGTTTCCCCATCTGCATTTCGATTTCTTGGCCATCATATCCGCTAGAGCCTATTTTGCATCATCGTAACAATAATGAAATCACACAATCAGCTTAAAAATATTGATTTCAAACACACTTAAGATTAAACATTTTGTTACCTCAATTCCTGCGTTTGGTCTCACGTTAATCATAATTGCTGAACGAAGTCGGATTCTCCTCATCAACTCTTTGAATTTCGGTGTTGCTTCTTGATCTACTTTGTAAAACAGATGACAAGAGTTTCTTTAGATGAGTGTGAGCACTACACTGTACTATGTACAACACTATCATGTAAAATAATCAAAACTTTTACCATATCTTCGACTAAGATACCGAGAAAGTCCGGCTTGTGTTACGCCAGGAAGAACATCGTTTACCGTCTAACAAAATAGATTTAAAACTAAAAATGTCAGCAAATATACATTTTTTTTATGTCAGCAAAATATACATATTTCAAAATATTCTTTAAATTGGGAATAAAACAAAATTACCATGTTCATTGCGTTTTTCACCAGCTTAACATCGTCAAAACTGATAATCCGGTGGACGAACCTCTTAGGTTTAAGTTCACAACCGGGTTTCGCTAAGAGAGGAGTCTCCGTATCCCTCAAGAAACAAATTGTTAGAGCAAACATTAAGACATCAACAAAAGTCTTGAAGACCAATCTTAGGATGAACCAAAGCCCTACAAATAACCACCAAATCTTGTTAAAGAAACCACTGTAGCAGGTCGGTCCAAACTGTTTTTTTCTGGACGGCGACAGTGGGCAAAGCCTCAGGGTCTGATGTTTTACGGGTGCAAGCGAGGAAAAGAGACATGAGAGACATTCCATCACTCAAAGAATGATGGATCTTCAGAAGGCCAATGGACTCAGCGTTTGATGTTTTGAGGCAGAGTAAGTGAATTTCCCATAATGGTTTAGATAAATCCATAGGAACGGTCGTTAGATTTGAGATATAGTCTTCAACATACTGATAGGGATTTTCAATGTCGGGGTCTATATCAGGAACAATCACATGCTCTTCTACTCTAACTTTTGTCCGAACCCAACTCGGTTGCCCTTTCTTCCCATTTTTCATCTCCTGAACTCATACAAAATAAACATAAATAAATATTAAAATATGATTTCATATATAAGAAAATCCATGATTTTTAAATTTTCCTTTTTATGACTAATATATTCCAAAAAGGTAATATATATATATATATATATTTTTTTTTTTAACACTGAATATATCATAATATTGAGGTCCAAAAGGACAAGTTTGGGAGCACCCCTGAGTTATAACACGAAGAAATAGAGAAGACAGAGGTACTAAAAAAAAAAAAAGAAGACGACATAAGAAGAAAAAGGGTGGAGGTACCAGTAGGTACTTATAAGAGCTTAATGCTCAATACTATCAGAAAAGGTTATGAAGGACTTGAGGCAGAAGCCAGTAACCTTAGATCCCTTTATCTTTACCGCACCAGAAGACATGTGTTTGACGCATCCTCTTGTAACATCTGATGGAGCCAACGGGGACCTCCTGAGGCGACATACGATTGTGTACGTATACCGACCACGACGCTCTCTGCTATAGACTTAGCAACTCTGTTTTTAAGGTCGGAAACATGAGAGATCGTCCATTTTTCAAAGCGATGTAGAAGCTCCAGTATCTTCAGAATCAGAGGTGAGAGCTCAGGAAACCTGAGAGGATTCAACAAAGCTTGGCGTACTTCAA
>NC_027756.1:35816934-35838524 GCF_000695525.1 Brassica oleracea var. oleracea
TCTTCTACATCTTGAAAGTCGATCCATAACTGAAGAAGGAGTGTTTGACGGGTCTCCCTCCCAGCCTCTAGCAATGGCCTCTTCAATCCCAGCCTTACCAATCATTCTCTTATCAAAATAGAATCGACCATGACCTCTATCTTCAGGTTCAAGGGAGAAAGATAAAACAATGGGCCTGTGATCAGATGGCCACATGTCAAGGTATTCCAAGTTAGAGCGTGGGAACATTCGGAACTAACTATCATTCCCAAAACTCCGATCTAGGCGACACTGGACCCAAATATTGTTTCTCCATCCCGCCCAAGACAGAACATTACCAATTGTTCTCACTTCTTTTATTTTACAGTTTTCCACCAAATTTCTGAAGTCCCAAAACGTTGACTCTTCTCGAATAGAGCCCCCAAGCTTTTCTGAATTATCAAGGAGTTCGTTGAAGTCTCCAATCAAAATCCACACCTCATTTCTAGCAACACCAATACTTTCAAGTTTTTCCCAAACGTGATGTCTATATTCTCGAACCGGATCGCCGTAGACACACGTCAAGAAAAAGGTAGTAGAACCAAGTTTCACTTTCAGGTCAATGATCCTTTTATCTGAAAAAAGGATCTCAACCGTGTAACAATCTTTCCAAAAAACTGCCAAACCACCACTCAACCCAACTGGAGCAACTGTGAACATTTTATTATAACCCAAAGAATTCTGTAAACCAAGCATGTAAGAGTCTTTTTGCTTAGTTTCAGAGAGAAACAAGAAATCCGGAAAATACTTTTTACGCATCTCCGTTAAGCGACGAACTGTCTCGGTGTTTCCCGCCCCGCGACAGTTCCAACTCAGTATGCTCATTGGGGAGACAGCAGCCTCAAATCGGAGGCCACCGTATCTTCGTTGGTTTTTGTGGATTTGTTGCCTTGTGGAGTCTCAGTCTCCTCTGCTTTCCTCTTCGATGTACCAGACTCACTTACTGGTTCATCAGTTACGCTTAGGTTCACGCATGTTGAGCTTCGCGCTGGTCTGACATGTCTAACCCAAGCAGGAGGGCGTTGCCTAGATTTCTTTTTCTTATTCTGAAAGGTCCCGGTTGAGGTGGAGCAAAATATTCCAGCCTGAAACACCGTTGGTCCTTTTGGAACAGATCGAGAATTGGCGCTTTCACCTGATGAAGAACCTTCGTTAAAACCTCTGTTGCGATCACCACTAGGAGCTGACAGCGTAGGATGAGCCCTCTTGCAGACTAGGGGTAGCGCTTCTGAAGCAGGTTTGTCATACTGAAACACATGCCCTTTCTCCTTGTCCACTTCGTGAGATATCTTGGTCAGCACGGCAGGGGGATTATCCTTGTCAGCTTCAATAGATTGCTGCACCCGCATTATGCGTGCACGGCGCTCAGTTTCATCAGCATGAGAGATATATTGGAGGGCCATAGTTCCCTCTTCTCCTTGCAGTTCAGGAAACAAAGGGGGAAATCCTGGTGGAGCTTCCAGGCGCCGAGCCTCACTTGCAGGCTTTGTAGAGTCCCTTGGGGGTCTCTCCTCTGCGCTTGGTAGAGTTCTATACAGGCGAGGCTTGGTATAAGGGCACATAGACTTTTCATGAGTTAGTCTATAGCATTGGAAGCATCTTTTATGGATCTTTTCATACTCGTATTCAATTACCACTATCTCATCAGAGGGGAGAGTTAAATTCTTAGCCGCAAATGCTGGATTCGTAGCTGAAAACAAGACCTTAGCTCGGATGTACTCTGTTTTCTGAGAGCTTTTAGGATCGTACGCTATCTCCTTCACAAAACCAACTTTAGAGGCTAGTAGATGCATAGTTCCGATGGTGTAGTGATTTATAGGGATGTTCCGAATGCGGATCCACACTTCAAACTTGGACAGGAAGTCTCTTGGTGGAGAAGGAACCCAGCGTTCCAAGACCATAGTGCAGTGGTTGTAGGACCATGGACGATCCTTTAAAACTGTTTCCAAATCTTCTTCTCTCTTGAACACAAACTGAAAGCGGTCACGTGTTAGAGCGATACCTCTCACCCTATCGTAGAGACGCCACGCTTGAGGCATGTAGTCTATCATTCTCGCCATGTTCTGAGCCTCGGGATTCAGTAAACGCCCAAGGATACTAAGTGCGTTATCATCAAAAACGTGAAACTTCGGGTCATCAGGGAGGACCATTGGCTCATCATCTTCTAAGGACATAGAACGGATTGCCTTATGGAGGTTGTCCGCCATTGAAAAACTCAGTTGAGAATCTCGAAGGAGCAGCGGAGGGATTTTTGGGAGTAGGTCAGAGGAGAAATGGGAGGTGGTGCAATTAAACGCACAATATTCGGAGAAGATTTTGTAGGAAAGCATCAATTATTGACCAGGAATTGATGATATAAGAGAGAAGAGGAAATAGCCAAGTAAGATAAAGGAAAGTAAATAAGAGAAAATCGGTAAGGAAAAGAAGGTATAATAGAAAATATAAGAGGAGGGAAACTCAGGATATTATAATAACACTGAAAAGGAAACTTTCCTAAAAGATACCGTAACTTTGATAGCCGGTGAATGACGTCTACTCACGGTGAGAGACAGAGGAGGGAAATAATTGGCGATTTCCGATGGAGAGCCGAATTAATTTGGTTTTCTTATGCAAGAGTTTCTTTTTAATTAGGAAGGTAATATATATAGGCTTTTGTTTGACCATTTTCAGTCCGATTACAATATAACTAAGGACTCTTAGTTAAGAGCATATGGTACAGACATGGTAAGAGAAAAGGAGTTCAGTTTTGAAATATTATGAACCAAGTAGCTATATATATATATATATATATATATATTCAAGTAGTTATATTTGAATCTTCTAATATGTCTTTTAAGGTCCGATTGAATCTTATGACTATATCATTTTCTTCTATAATTTTGTTTTACTTTTACTTTGTGTGTGTACAGAACATGTGTGTTTAGACTTACTAAAATGCTGGAGAAGCGAGGGTGATTAACGAGGGTGTGTTTAAGGCCGTCGATGATGGCAGATGGGTTTCCTTTGACTTTGCATCCCATTGTGACTATTATCGCACAATTAAAATCCGGCGAGTTGAACAGCTGTGAGCATGGGCTAAGCGGCTCCTCCTCCGCGGTCTCTCTCACCGTGTTCGTCTCTCCACCCATTCTTGACCTATATATTCGTGGTTCTTTCCAAAAGTTTTGTGGATTTTTTCACTCAGATCTCTATCATCTATATATAAAGGAAGTGAGAGACTTATCAAAAAATAAATAAATAAAGGAAATGAGTTACAAGATTTTAGCTGTGAACTCATGGTCTATTTGGTTAACCTAGCTAGTAGCTACTACATCATGTGGATACATTATTTTATGTCCGTATATTTTTATGTTCTTATGAAAAATCAGGTGGATACATTATTTTATACTTTATTTTACTATGCGTATTTAACCTGTTTTTCACTAAAAGAAGTTGTTACAGACCCAACACTGTTAGACCCAACTAAAAGAAGTTGTTACCCACCATTGGAGTCTTTAGAATTATAATAATATTTTTATCACTTTTTGAATAGTTAAGGATTTGAGTCTAAAATGTACGTCCAATGATGTTACTCAAAATGAAATCCTTAGGAATTTAAAATTATTAAATTTTTAATTTTAATTTTTTTTATTCAATGATTAAAAGCAAACATACAATAATTATACATCTTCATCATCACCAAACTTGTTCCAAATATTTTCGATTAAATCATTTTTCAATGCTTCGTGTGTACGCCTATCTCGAACATGATTCCGTAGACCAAGCATATTACCGAAATGGGTAGGCATGTTGTTAATATGCTCAACATGTGAACTTCTGCTCGAGTCTCCTTCTTCAAATTCAGATGTATCGTACAGAGTGTATCCACCCCGTTAATTTTTGACAATCATATTATGCAGTATGATACATGCTCTCATAATCTTCCCTATTTTTTCCTTGTCCAATGACAGCACCGGGTTTTTCACTATCGCAAATCGAGCTTACAATACACCAAAAGCACGCTCCACATCTTTTCGGGTAGCTTCTTGAACTTTAGCAAATAACTCTGCTTTAGGACCTTGAGGGAGTGTGATAGATTGGATAAATGTTGACCATTTTGGATATATACCGTCCGTGAGGTAGTACGCCAAATCATACTGGTGTCCGTTGACCATGTACGTTACCCTTGGAGATCGACCTTGATAAATGTCATCAAATACAGGTGATCGATCAAGGACGTTAATATCGTTTAAGGTACCTGGAGAACCGAAATAAGTGTGCCATATCCAAAGATCTTGTGACGCTACAGCCTCCAAAACAAGTGTCGGCTTTCCTGATCCACGTGTGTATTGTCCTTTCCAAGCGGTTGGGCAATTTTTCCACTCCCAATGCATACAGTCGATGCTTCCAATCATCCCCGGAAAGCCGCGGATCTCTCCAATATCAAGTAAACGTTGAAGATCCTCAGGAATGGGTCTCCGTAGATATTCTTCTCCAAATAATAGAATGACGGCATCTGTGAAATGGGTTAAACATGAAAGTGCGGTGCTTTCACCGAGTCGGAGATACTCGTCGACGGCGTCAGCTGCACAGCCATAAGCAAGCATACGAATAGCCGCCGTACACTTTTGTAGTGTAGATAGCCCCAGCCGTCCGACTGCATCTCTCCTTTGCTGAAAGAATGGAACATTTGCTGAGAGGGTGTTGATAATACGCATGAATACTTGCTTGTTCATGTGAAAACGACGTCTGAATAAATTTTCCGGAAATGACGGATTTTCACTAAAATAGTCATTCCATAGACAGTTGTGGCCCGCTTCGCGGTTTCGTTCGACATATGCATGTTTCTTCTTTTTATCTGTTCGATTCTCCACGATGCTGTTGTATGTGTCTTCAAAATATTCATCAAAAGCCTCATTGACAGCCGCATCGAGTCTTCGGCCGACTTCATCTGCCATATTTGCCTATCATTCCTTCAAAAATTATTTAGATTAATGAAGAAAACATTTCAATCTTACAAAATTGTGGTTTAGTATATTTTTTTAAATCTAAAACCGTTCTCTAAAATTATAGAATGTGTTTTTCTAAATCATTAGCTCAATTAGTAGGAACACTTTAAATTTATGAATACAATTCTACATGAAATTTTATATTGAGGCTCAATAATGTTGTAGTTTATCATGTTGTCAAAATTTTGAGGCGACATAGATGTAGAAAAGTCAGCATACAAAATGCAAAGCACGTAATTATTATATGAACCTAAATTGTTTGAAGTATTACAGGTTGCAGTGGGATGAGTGGAGCCTTTTTGTGTATCGATTGATTGTAATGGTTGCTTTGTATCGAGCCTTGTTTATTATTTTGGTTTGTAAATATGTAATAGAAGGCAAAGAAGAGCATAGGAAACAGAAAACACTAAAACATCATTTTACATCCGTTTTTGAGACAATACAAGGAAGAAGAAGCACACTTGGTTCACTTAAACATCCGAGTCTACAAAGAGACTTATAAAGGCAACATGGTACACGACTTGGTCCACATCAAAATACAAACAGAAAGATACAAATAGCCCGTGACATGGTTGATTTCTAAATAACAGGAGAAAGAGACAAACCACCCGTGACTTCAAACAGAAATTAGAAAGATTGTAAAAATTAGTTTCAACGTTAAGTAAGAAACTAACCTTAAGCGCCTCGCACTCGCGCAGGAGCTTCTCCTGCTCGAGAAACTTTAGTTTGAGCCTCTCAATCTCTTGTTGCACACCCATTACCCATGGCTGCCTAAAATGCAGCCCGTCGTTCTGCCAAAACATAAAATTCGTAAGCAAACAGCAAAACAATTTGGAGTATAAAGAGACAGAACATTTCGAACCTGGTAGTCTGTGCAGATGAAGTATCTTTTCCCCGGGAGGTAATCATATGTATCATCTTCGTCGACGAACTCCTTTGTGATAGATCCACAGGGGCACAGCTTCGGAATTCCCTGTTGGGCATCTGAAATGAAATGAAGCATGTTGTAGTACGCTTTGTGTGCTTTCATGTCTCGCATTTCGTCCTCCATTTAGAACCTACAAGAACAAAAAAAATATAAGCGAATCATCAAAAGCCCCAAATTATAAAACCCTAAATCGATTTATAAAACCCAACATCGAATGACAGCTCAATCACGGACCCTTAAATCCTCCGAAATAACCAAGAACTATATCGAAAAGAAGAGATTGGCAAACCCCGACAGAAACCCTAATTCGAATTTAATCCCCAATCGATAATGAAACCCGAAACCTATTCAAACCCATGAATCGAATCCATAAAAACAGGAGAAATCTACATGCATCTACTCCATAAGAAAGAATAGTGAGTTTAAACGGTCGGATTTGGCCGGATTTACCTAAAACGAAGCAGATCGCCGAATCACCTTTGTCGTCGCCTTTAGAGAAGGAGAAGTTTTTTTTTTAGCTCGAGCCGCGTAAATGAAACTTTCCCTTCCCCCATACGAAACGCAACGCTTCAACCCACCAATCAGATGTTGCCAGCTCATTTAGGATCAAAGCCAAAAAATCCTTATTTAAGGATTCTTTCTTAGCGTAAGCTAATTTAATAATATTATTTTCTCCTAAATTGCCTAAGTATTAGCGCTAAGGAATAGGTTACATATTGCGTTGCATGTGGCCTTAGAACACCTTTAACCCCGATTTTTAAGGGGTTCTTAAAGGGTGTGACCCCACAAAAAACTAAAACCCATCATTTCTTCTTCTTCCGCAAAAGTCGAGTTTGGTGTAGTTCTTGTACTGTACTCGGACTCCACTGACACGTGACGATTTGCGATTGGTTAGTTTTTAATTTTTTTTTAAATAGACAAAAAATAATAATAATAATAATAAAAACCCTAGGGTTAAAGATGCTCTGACTTCATTCACCATCACTATTTAATTATGCTACAATTCTTTCTCTTTTATTGTGTTCCTGACACCCTTTTTTATTTACTATTATTCTTGCAGTTGTTAAGAGAACGATTATTGATAATTTTGTAGTGGAAGAAAAAATAGTTGAATTTTTTTAACTAAGAAAAAAATATGTTAATTTTAATAAACACTACAAAATAACAAAAATAAAAATATCATCAAGTCCTCTTTCGCATGGTAACACAACAACTCAAGTTTTTCCTTGCTAGTCACAGCTGGTGCTAGGTTCTTGCAACTGATTATCAGTTAATTGTTCTATTTTTTCTTTTCAGAATTACACTACTAGGAGGTTCAAGATCAAAACCTGTCATTTCTTTCGATCCAAAAATATAATATATTTAGACCAAAAAAAAAATATATAATATATATTCTATTGATCTCAAAGTGTCAATCAGTTATATAATTTTAAGTAACGATACTTGGTAAATGTCCTATATTCTTTCTAAAGAGTTTGATTGTTATTAATTGCCCTAGTCAATTTTTCTCCATGGCTTATATCCTTTTTTTTTTTTGTCTAACATATTTTTTATTATGTTTCATGGGCCAATATGTAAACAAGTAGATACAACAACCATCCTAATATACATTCAGTCCATATCAAAACCCAACCGAAGAAAAGATAAGATTAAAACCACGTGTTCACTAATATGAAAAACTCTAAAGCATGAACGACACGTGTACAGTTAGATGGGTCACGATGTTTCTAGAGTCAAAGAAATAGCACCGTCAGTCTCGCCGGAGACATGCCGGAATGGGAACTTTCATTAACTTTCTTCGACTAGTTGAATCTACTTGACTGTTCGCCGTCAATTATGCTCGATTCTTCATCCGCTCGTTAGAAGTGAACTCCGGTGAATAGCTTCAAAGGGATGAAAGCTAGGCCTTGCCAGAACGTTTCTATTAAAGAAACTCCAGCTAATCTCAGCCTGCTTATTCTCTCTACGCTTAATCAAACAACTTAATCTCTAACCCACAATGGATACTCCGCCATAAAATTCTGCACGCGAAGATTAATACCATATATGGGAAGGAAATCAAGCGTGACTAACTAGAAGATTGGAATCTAACAAAATCAAATGGGATATTGATTTGCAAAGGATAGAGAAATCGGATTTGGGAAACACACAACAAAAGTCGCCTTGTGAAATTTTTATCCGATAAACGGAAGAAAATAGTCGCCTAACGAAAATATTTACAAACAAAAACAAAAAAGGGGTTGGTTGGTGACCGGTGGTGTTAAACCCACCGGCCACCAGGATTGATATTTTTTTTAACGAAGACTTAGAGAGAGGTTAGAGAAAACAAAGGTAGAGAGAGAGGTTATTGAAACCCTTGGCTTATATCCTGAATTCTATTATGGTTCATCATTTTAAAATACATGGACGTAAAAATCATGCATGATCTCTATTTATAAAAAAGTAATATAATAACCATTGATCTCTCCAATGCCGCGAATGCATGAGTAGGTATTGCTATTTAATTTATTTGGGCCAACCATATCGATCAGTGACCCCATACCTGATTTCATGCAGATCAAATTTATTTGAAACTTTTCTTTCGTAATAATTCATTTAATGTTCCCTTTTTACGTAAACTCTAATAAATTACTTCTTTTACCAAACATAGAAATTGCCCTGACCTTCTTCTTGGACATTCAATCAAATAATAATCCTCTCGCATGTTACAAAAATACGAATAGAGGACTTGATGTCAATCAATATATATAGTACAATGTGTTTTATATATATCTGCATAATCGGACAAAACATTTTCTTCTTCTTATCAAATAAAAAAATACATTTTATTTTTATTTTAAAATGTTACTTAAAATATTGGGCAAATCTCCAAAATAGCACATTTCTAAGTTTATATCACAAAAATAGCACTCAAAAACTAAAATGACCAAAATAACATTTTATGTTTTGAAAATTTTAATCTTTTTATTTTTCAAAATTTGAAATCTTATCCCCGAAACTTCATTTCTCAACTCTAAACCCTAAACCCTAAACTCTAAACCCTAAACCCTAAACCCTAACTCTAAACCCTAAACCCTAAACCCTTAACTCTAAACCCTAAACCCTAAATCCTAAACCCCACCCTTTAACTCTAAACCCTAAGTTTGTGACTTTTGATAAAACATTAAGTGCTATTTTTGTGACTTTTGATCTTGAGTGCTAGTTTGGGAACAAAAACTTGATTTAGTGCTATTTTTGTCTTTTTCTCTAAAATATTTATTGTATTTTTAATTAAGAAGATTTGTTATCTGCAAGTATTAAAAATACTCCCTCCGTTTCTAATTATAAGTAGTTTTGCTTAAAAACACAAATATTTATAAATGCATTTCTAGTGTTACGTAAGCACACTAAGGTCAATCAGTTAATTACAGTTTTTGCTTAAAAGCACAAATAATTACAGTTTTGTATTTCTAGTCAATTTACCTTACTTTAGTATATCAATGATAGATTGACGAGAGTATAGAATCTGTTGAATGCACACATAACCGTTTCAAAGACATGGTTAGTTACGTAACTAATTACAGAATCTGTTGAATGGGTAAAGAATCTCCGTTGGAATGAAAGAAAACTGTTGTAATTATGGTTCTCATTGCCATTTTCATCTTTAGTCACCGTGAGATAGTACAAAAGATTGATCTGGTACTGGTTGCATCTCATTACTCAATTCTTCTTCTAAGCATTTAATAGCAAATGCACTTAAAATTTTATTATATGGTCTTGGTGGGAGCCTCGTGCCTTTTTTTTTTTTTTTTATTTACCTCCAAATTCTAACTTCTAAATGTCTTTCTGCCAGCATTAGCGCTGGAACTGGAACTGGACGAGATCAGAGCTTTATCTTATGATTTTTTGAACTTCTCTATGCTATTCCACGATCTCTGAATGCACGTGCGCATAGCCTCACCAAAGGTGGCCGACTACGCAAGCTAAACCCCTCCGTTAATGTCTCTGCGCACACATGGCTAGTCCTGAAGCTAGTCAAACGGTTGCAGAGTAGTTTTAGATTCTATTTCGATGTCATAAAAATGTCTTTTTGCAAAAAATACTTTGATCAGGTTCGCATTTTAAAACCCTTTTATAATTTACTTTACAAACCTAGTAACTAACTGGGCTGATACGTAAATCTTCTTAGTGTTTGAGGATGATATTAGATACAGAGAAAACATAATACTAAAGTTCAAATCGATTTAATCATAATTTGGAGGGACTGAACAGTGACACATTCATTATTTTTTTACCGTGATTATTGAGAGATCGAGAAGATTAACCATATCAAGATTATGGAAAACATGAAGATAAAAGAAAGTCTAGAAGATCGAGACGAATCTAGATAAATCTGGAAAGATCAAAAAGAATAGAACATTAACATTTATTAATATATATTATTGCATATAAGTTTAGGAATTAGATTTAGGGAAATATGTTTTTTTAGAGCAAAAAAATGGTAACTATGTCAATTTAGACTAAATTATACTACTTTATGTCCTATTAGACTATTTTTTCCAAAATAGCAGTAATGCCCTTAAAATTGTAATTTTTTAAAAAAGATATATATTGAGTTCGACAAGGGGGATCGATCGATCCCACTTTACAAGTTATAGTGGATCGATCGATCCCGATCATTATTCAGAACAAAAAAACCCGTGAAATATATACTGATCGACCTGGTCCATTTCACTCGATCGGCGAAGGTCGATTTACACAGATCGACCGATCTGTAAGAATAGATCGATCGATCCCGTGCCGAGGAAAGAATCCCAAATCGATTTTTTTGGTTTTGTATGATTATATCTGGATTGATTCCCACTTGATTTGAACCGACCAAGCATGATTTCAACTCTTTAAACTCGATTTCTCTGGGATGAAAGTGAATATTCTCAAATATTCTCAAATATTTGAATTTCTAAAAATAGGAATTTGAATTTCTAAAAATAGGACACGCGAGGAAAGAATCCCAAATCGATTTTTTTGGTTTTGTATGATTATATCCGGATTGATTCCCACTTGATTTGAACCGACCAAGCATGATTTCAACTCTTTAAACTCGATTTCTCTGGGATGAAAGTGAATATTCTCAAATCGATTTGTCCTTTTTTGTTCCTTTTTTTGTTTTTTTTTTTAAAAAAAAATCGATTTTTAAAAAAATATAAAAGTGAATATTCTCAAATATTTTGTTTCCATATTTTTAGGAACTGATTTCTTATCCGTAGAATACAACTAATATGTAGAAATCAGTTTCTACAGTTTTTTAGAATTATAGTAATGTTTAGAATTTGATTTCTACATGTTTTAGATTTATAGTAAATCTGTAGAAGTCGGTTTCTACATGTTTTAGAATTAGATTAATGTGTAGATTTTGATTTCTAAGAATTTTAAAATGGTAGGTTAAGCGCGAAATGTGTATTCTACATATTTGTAGAATACTCCTATTTACGTAGATCACGTATTCTAAACATTGTAGATTCAATGAAAAAAGTAGATTTCGTTTTCTACTTCGTAGAAGTTAATTTTACTTTTTTTAGAACATAATCTGAAATTTATAATTTTAACTTTTTTATAACTGGAAAATATACCATTAAGTTCATATAGATATTTTAACAAATGTTACTATTTTTCCAAATTTTTTTTGTTCGTAAAACTATTTATTAAAATTATTTTCATAAATATTAAAGGGTATTATAGGAAAATATGACACAAAATATATATTAGTCTAAAGGGACATAGTTACTATTTTTTTACTCTAAAAAAACATTTTTCCCTTAGATTTAATCATCTCTATATGAGCATACAAATATTGATTTATCTTCTTGAGAGTCAATACTATTTCTTTCATTTCTATACTCTCATCAATCTATCATTGATATACTAAAGTAAGGTAAATTGACTAGAAATGCATGTTTGGACTATAAGTCAAACAGAAACTCAAGCCCATCAGAATTCAAATTCGCAAGTCCAAAAATAACCCATTTGTCATTCTTCACCAACATAATTTTAACATAATTTCAAACCCATTTGGCTCTTATCCAAAACCATTTTGATCCTCTCTTATATTTATGTACTGTGAACTGTGTAGTCAAAGACCTCAAGATTGTTCTAAAGGCTCTTTAAATATCCTTGTAATCGTTTTATGAAAGATAAGTTGAAAGTAATAAAAGTTCAAAAGTTTGTCTTCTTCGTTATACTCACATGGTATTAGAGTCATTCTAACTTTCACATGTGCTTTAATGGAAGATCTTTTAAATCTTGATCATTTCCTGAGCAATGTTCATGTCTTGAGCTATGTCACGTTGAAACTCAACAAACAATTACTTGGTCTGAAAACTCAGTTCAAATCCTTATTGTCTAGTCTGAAGCTGCTGGGTTTTGTAAATGGAGCTATTGCACCACCACCGACGACACACACTATTGTTCTAGAAACCGTAAATGTCGATGAAAAGAACCCTCAGTTGGAGTAGTGGTTTTGTACTGATCACCTAGTGTGCTCATGAATATTTGGAACTCTGTCCGAGGAAGTATTGGGTTCTGTTCACACACTATTCACCTCCCGCAAAGTCTGAATTTCACTAGCTAACAACTTCAACAAAATCTTCCTTGCTAGAGAATACTCTTTTCGACAAAGCTTGCATTTGTTAACAAAAAAAATACAAGACTTAGCTGTCTATTGTCGTAGCTGTCTATTGTCGACACTTCAAGACAATATGTGATTCTTTAGGTTCTATTACAAACCATTGATGAATCTATGATTTTTTTTGGTTTTCAAAAAGGTCTCAGCAGAATATGATCTCATCACCACTACCATTTAAATTTTCCACACAAAGTTCTCGACTCAAACATTTAACGATGTGATCTCTGAAGTTCAAAGGTTTGATGGCAAGCTACAATCATACGAGGAAAAGACTACAGTCAAATCTGATATGGCATTCTCTACTAAAAAAAATAGAGTATAATAAAGAGTACAAACCAGCTGGTCCTGCTTACAACCCAATCTACCGTGGAAGACGTTGTTATGGTTCTTACCGAGGAATAGGAGACTATTCTTGAGGGGGGTCATGGCTTTTCTCAACATCCGACCACTAGCAACACTCAAGGAGAAAGAGTAACTTGTCAAACATGTGGTAGGACTGGTCATACAACCATCAAATGCTACAACAAATATGAAAATAATTAACTATCACACTATTGAAGACTTTTCTTCCTCTATGCGTGTGCCTGATGAAAAGGAATAGTATCCAGACTCATGAGCCACGGCTCACATTACTTCTTCCACGAGCAATCTTTAAGGTGTCCATCCATTTGAAGGTAATGATGCTGTCATGGTCCGAGTTGGTTCTTATCTTCCTACCCTATTACACATGTTGGTTCAACCACTATTTCATCTAATCTATGTACAAAAATATATGTTATCAGTCTCTAAACTTTGTGAGAATTATCCATGCAGTGTATTTATATGCTAATCATTAATATCTTATTGATCTAATTAAGGAGAAACTGGTGTCAAAGGGTCCTCCAAATAATGGATTATATATGTTGAAAAATCGGAAGTTTTCAGTCTATTTCTCAGATCGTCATGTTGCAACATTAAAAGCTATATGGCCTCTCAGACTTGGTCACTCCAACTGTAAGGTTCTTCACAACTTAAATCAAGCAAGGAAATTAAGGTCAATATGAGCATATCAGTCCCCATGTATGAGTCTTTCTAGATGGAAAAAAGTAGTAGATTACAGTTTTTTTCAGTCTCTTTCTCATGTTTCTCAACCCCTAAAACAGATTCATTGTGATCTATGGTGACTTTCTCCCATTATATCCAATAAATGTTTTTAGTCTTATGCAATTTTATGGATGATTATACTCGGTACAAGAGTAAATTAGTTTCAGTCAGATGGATGAGGATAATTTATAAACAATCTAAAGAATCATTTTCTTATGGAGAATGGTATTAAAATCAAATATATTGCCCTACACACCCAACATAAAGGATTCACAGAGAGAAAGCAAATACACTTCATTGAGCTTGGTCTCTCCACGAAATATAGATTATACACATGGATTCTAGTTCCTCCCAGTAATGACATGAACATCTTGAGAAGTATATGGTTGTTTAGTACAAAGCTCAGGCTAGATGGAACTGTTGACAAACTCAAACCTTGGCTAGTCACCAAGGGTTTTGAACAAGAGGTGGGTCTTGACTATCTGGAAAACATTCAGTCAAGTTGTTAGAACTGCTACAATTCGATTAATGTTTAATATTTCTACAACTAAGAACTGGCCAATTAAGCAACTTGATGTTACAAATACATTTCTTCATGGAGACCTACAATACATATAAATTTTACTGATCAATAGAGGCCATATTATGTCTGCAAGCTCACCAAGGCTACATACTATCTGAAACAGGTTCCCCGAACATGGGTTGATACATTTAGTAACTTCTTGGTAGATTTGTGTTTGCTTGCAGAAATTCATATCCTTCATTATTCACCTGTCACATAAACAACAAAACAATAGTCTTTCGGCATACTACTTACAAGAAGTGATACCTCAATCTTACAAGCTCTGGTTAAGTCTCTATCACAACCTTTATCAATGAAGGATATGAGATTTCCAAATTACTTTTGGGTATAGAGATGGAGACTCATTAAGGGAGAATTTTTTCTTCAAGGTCGTATACTCATGACATACTACATCAAGCTGCAATGACTGACTGCAGTCCTCTGCCACAACGCATTAGAACACTTGATCCAAGTCTCTTCATGGAGCCTACTTATTTTTCAGAGTTTGGCTAGTAAGCTTCAGTATCTCATTATCACCTTACTAAACATCCAATATGCAATCATTTTTGCATGTCAGAAAATGCATTCACCAACTATGTCAAATTTGGGTTACTCAAAATGCATTCTCCGGTATTTGAAAGGGACGTTGAATCTTGATTTGCATATTAGAAAAGATACTACTCTGTCTATATTGACCAATTGCAACAGCAACTAGACATGCTGTCAAGACACTAGATGGTCTACTACTGATTTGTGTACCTTCATAGGCTATACTGTAATCTCCTAGTTTGCTAAACGCCAATAAACAGTTTCCCATTCATCCACCAATACTGAAAACAAAGCGCTGGCATCTACGGCTCACGAGATAACCTAGATGTCACTATTACTTTGTGATTTGGACATTCCTCAACCACATGCGCAGTGGCGGATCTAGAAATTATTTAAGGTGAGGCAAATTTATCGATAAGTAAAACAATAAAGAAAAAATAGTAGGGGCAAATTTATCTTTTAATATGGGGAAAATAATTATTAGTCTAAGGAAATAACATTAAATTATTTTTTATTGGGGGGGAAAATGCCCCCATGCTACCCTACGTGCCTCCGCCACTGCACATGCCACTATGCTCTAATGTATAGATGTAAATTTGGAACCTGAACCGAAGGCTTGGCCTGTAAAGGACTGCTGCAGGGTGGATTTTGTTTGGCATTTCGTAGACCCAAAAAGACCGGGCCTCGCGAGTAAGTGTCATGCGGTATTGGGTTTTCGGCGGGATGAGCCTCACTTGGACCCACAGGATAGTAAAGACCCGCTTCACCTGAAGATTCTTTTACATTTTCACCTGAAAAAACGAGAGAAAGAGAGAGAGCGACGATGTTGATTTGGCTTCGATCTTCACCAATAACCTATGGAGCTCCAGTGACGGTGGTTCGATGTTCGACGAAGCTTCCGGTCTCTCATGTGTATTTGATCTGAGTCTTCTTTCGGTCATCCCTTCGTATTCGATCTGCAGAAGAGCAGCTTCAACGACAACTCAGATGAACTTTATCGACTGTTTCTTAACCAACAACCTCCAATGAAGATTCCACTTCAGATGCCGATCTCTAAGATCTTCTTCTTCTTCTTCTTCTTTTCTTGTATATGTAAGTGTGTATATTAACATTAATTGTTTAGATCTTCTTATGCCGTTCTCCAAGGTCAAGCCATCTTGGACTTGAAGTCCTGTTTATGGATCTTATATCTTTTTACCAGATGGGTGTAATTCATATGACAATGAGTGACTAAAAAGAGCTTGGCTTGCTTGTAATTATGATTGCTTTGTATTGCTATAGAAATCTTGATGCCTGGTTGACTTTTATGTTCTGCAGATTTATCTTTGTTCTCGGATTGCAATACTTCAACTTGAATTGTTCTAGTCACTTGCATTACACTTTTTGACTATTGTTTGTGGTGATTGGTGAGTTTGAGATACACTTTATGTTTTGCAGATTTGTCTTTTTGTTAGTGGCTTGCATTACCTTGATTACTTTCACATGAAATAATTGCTCAACTTGATAGAGAATATCAAGGAACTCAAAAACCTTCAAAAACTTTGAAGAGGTATATGGTTCCAAACTCAACTTAAGTATATTTTTTTACTGCAATTTTTCAGTTCTATTTAGGACAAGACAAACATATGTTAGTTTGAATGAAGTTACATGCTAAGAATAATTGCTAATGTTGTGACTTGTTTTTTCAGGGAATGAAGTTATATCGTCCCGCGGCCCGGCCCGCAAAACCCCATGTTAATTGCAGGGCGGGATTGGGCATGCCCTAACGTAACCGTGGTACAAAAACGGGACAACGCACAGAGACCCGCTGCAGAACGTGATGGGCCGGGACGGGCCAATCTGTTTCCATCTCTACTCCTATGCTAGGGATCCTATGTGACAATCTCTCAGATGTCTACTTGAGTACAAACCCTCCCTTACACAAGAGATCTAAACCCTTTGATACTGATTATTATTACATTAGAGAACAAGTAGCTTTGGGTTTGATTGAGACGAAGCACATAGCTATAAGTTGCAGCAATCTTTACTGAATCCCTACCAAGAAAGGCTTTAGTTTATTTTGTGACAAATTTTGTGTCGAAGCTTCTCTCATCACCTATGTAGCACGGGGACGCCTATTTAGGTGCCGTACCGGTACCGGAAACGTTTGGGGGACGGGTACTTCACGGGGACAACACTGGTACGGCTTGGGAACGGTTAGAGAACATAGCTATGAGTAAGACTAGTTTTCACGGGACTTAATGCTTGTTCAATTGTTTTTTAACTGTCACTGTTATCTTGCTTCTAATTTTAGTTGGCAAAATAGACATATAATAGTAAATTATAACTAATTATGTTAGATTCACTATATAAATTTATTTTTTTTATAAATATTTTATATTTTTTACTAGTATATATTTGCTGTATCCGTACCCATAATTTTTAAATTTTCTCGTTTCCCGTCTCCGCTTCCGTCCCCGTTTCTGTCTCCGTATCCGTCCCGGTGCATCATAGCTCATCACAAATCTGAGGGGGAATGTAAGTCAAACATAAACTCAAGCCAATCAGAATTCAAATTCGCAAGTCCAAGAGAAGCCCATTTTCAATCTTCACGAACATCTTCAAGACCTTCTTTTTGAGTTGCAGAAGAGAGGATTGTACTGGAGAGTAGATGGTTCTTATCCATAACCGTTTCGGTCCTCTCTTTTCGTTATGAATTGTCGAGGCCACTTTCCAGCGATGTAATCAGAGACCTCTAGATTGTTTTACAAACTTTAATATTCTTGTAATCAATTTGTTAAAGATAAATTAAAGGTAATAAAAGTTCATAAGTCTGTCTTCTTCATTATTCTCACCAAGCCACTATAAAAAGAACTAAAATATCATTAGGCCTCGTTGAACTCTTCTTGTTTGGTCACTTTGGAAATATTTTGGTCCACACTAAATTTAAGTCCAAATTTTAGATGTGCTAATAAATTATTTTACATAACGCCATAAAATTAAATATTTTCAAAAATAATATTCGTATCTAAAAGATGAAAACTGAAAATAATTTAGTTAAATACTACCTTTAAGTGTTGACAAAAGAAAATTTAAGTAAATTAATGTGCCAATACAATTCTATATTTATACTATAAAATGATACTTTAGCTAAAAAGTACATTAGTCATTTATGATTAGTGGGGGTTATTGGTTCTAGTAGTTTAGTGGATTTAGAAATTCTTTTTGGATTTAGAAATCATTGACTAATCCATTGATTCTAAAATCAGACAAACAGTTTCAAAATTAACTATATAGATTTCAAAATCAAAATAAGTGGATTATTATAAATCAATGAAATGGATATATAAAGTTCTCATTGCGTAATTATGCATCTAGTTCATCATTTTCATGCGATATATATATTTTTTCTTCTTCTAAAGTTTCTTAATGTCTAAAAAAATTATGTATTCATGTTTGATGATGTATACACTTGATAAAAAAAACTTATCAAAACACTCACAAACACATTGCTTATGTTATTTGAATCACAATAATGATAACTAATTCAGTATTTTTGTATGCGAGACACGTTTCGTTTGCACCTATCAATTTGAAAGTTGAAGAAGTGTCAATAAATTCTCTCTTCACAAGAGAAAACAACTCGAGAAACAATTCATCATCACTTTTGTAACAACAAGATAAGTAATAACACCAATTTCGTTTTTATATGTATTATACAATATGTTTGTATGCAAGACATGTACCTAATGCATGTTTTAAAAATGAACAAAAGACGTAATATTAAGGTTCTTATCAACTACGTTTATTAGGATACACACAAAAAAACAAGGAATTGGAAAAACCCAATAATACAAATCCAGTCAAAATAACAAGGTTTAACTCAATATTTGCTTCTTTGTGTTTTACTCTTAAAATTATTTATAAATCCACTCAAATCTAAGTTAAAATCAAATCCTCAAAAAATCATTAATATTGAATAACACATGATTTTAAAATCCATTTTTAAATTATAGAACCAATAACAACAGATTTGAAATTGAATTTTAAAATGATAAAACCAATAACACTTGATTTGGCTTGGATTTTAAAATCCATTAAAACACTTAAACCAATAACACCTGATATCTTGCATATTCACATTGTTTTATCCATTTATTCATGTGCATTTTCATCATATAGATTAGGATTTAGCCATATCTAGGTTGCATTTTGCATACATATGTCTCTATTAGGTACTGGAGTACCACATGGAGTTCCTGGAGATATTTGGGTACATTTGGAGCTCAAGGGAGGTGATTAGAGTGATCTTTGGACGAGCACTGCCTGAAGCGACTTCCCGGAGCGACTACATGAAGTCGCTGTGACACACATCTCAGAGCGACTTGACTGGAGCGACATAGCGAGGTCGCTCGCGCCTCCATCACCCGGAGCGACGTGACCGGAGCGACACAGCGAGGTCGCTCGTGTCTCCATCACCCGGAGCGACGTGACCGGAGCGACACAGCGAGGTTGCTCGCGAAGAGCGACCCAGAGCGACGTCTCGCAGCGACCCCTCCAGGTCGCTCCCGAAGCCTGGAGCGACCTCCCGGAGCGACTACTGGAGGTCGCTGCGCGCCTTCTGTTTGCTCGAATTCATTTCTACTCAAGGGCCTTTTGGTTATTTCATTATGCACGTTTTTACTTCTGAAAACCTATGTTTTAAGTATTTTTGTAGGCGACCAAAAAAAATCTCTTTTTCTGAAGAACAACTAGTAAAAACTTCTTTTGATTCAGATTTCATTGCTTTGATCTTGTGTTCTTGTTGATTTCTTATATATTCCTCTACATGATTAATCTGAAATCCAATATGGGTTTAAGAGGAATCATGGAGATTAGTGAGTAATCACCTTTTGAATTCATGGGTTAGAGGGATCAAGGGTGATTAGGTTAGTTCTAGGATGTTTTAGTGTAGATCATTCTTGTTCCTTGCTAGTAGAGTATTCATAATGCATCTTCTGAGTTGGCAACTCAAAAGTTGATCGATAGGCATTTCCCACCCGAAAGGTGTTCGATGAAATGTCTGAGACAACTCTCCTAAGCTTTTAACATACTTTACCAAAGACATTTGTTGTTAAAGGTGTTAAGATAGCCAATAGACTTGTTAATAATGATTGCTTTCATATTATTCAACCAAGGACATTTGATGTTTGAAATATGTTAGCAAATGAACATTCATCTAGACATAGAGTTTGTTTAAGATTGTGTCTAAGCTTAAGGTCGATAGTTTGATTGATCATTTGGCATCCTTAGTTCGATACTTGATCACCCAAGGTCTAACCCCTATGCCCATGAGTTCTCTTTTTGTTTAGTCAATAAAATATCATTCTGTAATTGCTTTCCAGTATTAGTAGTAGTTTAAAGCTCATCTAAATCATTGGTTGCACTTAGATTACGTGAGTACTTGCATTCGCTGTGCTTTGATATCCCTCAGAACTGGTTCGACAATCTTTTATACTACAACATTTGTCTTAGGAGCTTTGAAAACTCCTAATATCAACACCCTATTTTCTATTTTCATATTATAGATTATACATTTTTAAAGTCTTTTTTTCTTTCAAAGTTGGGGTGACGTCTATTTCTTTTTCACAATTATCATATATCACTATATCTACGCAAAATTAAACGCATGTTATTTATCTCCAGCAAAATTTGAAGTTTCGATCCACTTTTCGCCCAATATGAAAATTTGAATTCTATTTCTATATATATTCGAAGTTCAAAACTGAGATACACACAGATATAAGTAAATTCGGTTTACCAATAAACTTTAAACTAATTTTGCTCAATCAAATACAAAACTAAACCAAAATTATCCTATCTAAACACGATTAAAACACAATTATTCACAAACTACAACCAAGAAAGGAAAAACGAATGACCATTTGTTAGTGCTCTCGGTCGAGAAGCTGATAATGAAATCTATCCACTACAAGAAAACATAATCTTAACGAGGGCGGTTTTCCTCGTTATTTCGTCGTAAAAGAGGCTTTACGACGAATTAGCGAGGAAACGCGTTTGATCGTTACACGTCCGTCGTAACACATATTTCCTCGCTAATTCGTCGTAATTTAGCGAGGAATATATTTCGTCGTAAAGACGAAGTAGAACGATTCGTCGTAAAGACGTCGCTACAATTCCTCGTAAGGACGTCGCTACAATTCCTCGTAAATAACTCGAAAAAGTTCCTCGTAATCTACACGTAAATACCTTGAAAGATTTTCCTCGCAAAATACACGTAACAACCACGAAATGATTTCCTCGTAAAATAGTCGTAAACATTTCCTCGTTATTTCCTCGTAAATAATTCCTCGTAAAATACTCGTAAACTGTTCCTCGTCATTTCCTCGTAAGATTTCCACGTAAAGAGGTCGTACATTAGCTACGAATTTACTTCGTTTTTATTATTTTACAGAATTTTAAAATATAATTAAAAAATAATTAAAATTATTTAATTTAATAATAAATTAAAATTCAAAATAAAAATAAATTCATATGAAAATATTTTATAAATAAATAAGTTTTGAATTTATATAATACAACAACAAAAAAAAACTAAGGGTCGTTCATCGCCCGGTAGAATTCATCACTCCTCCTCGTAACATCCGCCTCGTTATGTACGTCGTCGGATGACTCGCCATGAATGGGATGTTGTTGTCGCATGTTCCTCAACATGGACTCCCATTCCGGATTTGTGGCCGCAATAACGTCCAAGAAGCCCTCGACTCCACCCATACGAGATTTTGTCGCGGTCAACTCGTTACGCAGCTGAGCGGACTCTCT
>NC_027756.1:35841628-35851044 GCF_000695525.1 Brassica oleracea var. oleracea
TTTACGTCGTATTTACGAGGAAATAGTTTTTCCTCGTAAAATACTCGTAAAGTTACATCCACTTTAAGACGAAATAGTTTTGTCGTTACGTTACGAGGAAATAACGATGACTTTAGTTTTTCACGTAAATTCGTCGTAAACTCGACGCAAATTTACGAGGATTGTTTTTCCTCGTTAATTTTCGTCGTTAAGCATGTGTTTTCTTGTAGTGATCCCATTGCTTAGGGCATTGTGCTAGTTGAAAAAGCTTAATTGGTTGTGGTTTGTGAGTAATTAGCTTATATTCTGGTTTTAACTGAAGAATCTTGATTTAAAAATTTATTTGATTAGGTAAAATGGTTTAAGGTCTAATGGTAAACCGTAACCAAAATTAATCCACGTCAGTGAATGTTTCGGTTTCGAACTTCAAATTTATGGAGAAATAGAATTTAAATTTTTACGTTGGGTGGAAACTCGATTCCAACTCTTTTTTTTTGTGGGGAAACATAATGTGGACGTAGTGGGTATGTTATTTGTTTGACCCAAAAATATAAGAATTAGATTTTTTAGATTCTTGAAGCTTAACAGAAATCAAAATCGAAATCAAATAGAAAATGAACATCAAAAAAAGTTTATTGTTCAAAGATTGTATTACAAGTATGATTACAAATGTAAAGTAAATCTAAAAATCCATAAACTCTTTATAAGAAGTGTTTTAGGTCTCAATGGAAAAGAGAGAGATCATTTGATAAAAAGAGGTATCTCTTTGTTTATACAATGAAGAAGCTAGGGCTTCATAGTATGATGAGCCTAATTTATTGTCTAATGGGCATTTCTCTGTGAATTTTACGAATAGGGTTTATTAGACAATTAACTAGACACATTCATGACTATGACGATTTAGGCGAGTTTACTTTGAACGTGTGCCTAGTAAAAGGCGAATTTGCTTTTAAACTCGTGCTTAGCGAAAGACGAGTCTACTGGACTCATGCTGAGACAAAGGCGAGTTTACTGAGAACTCGTGCCTAGTAGAAGGAGAGTTTCTGTAAACTCATGCCTAGCCAAAGGCGAGTTTTTGTAAACTCATGTCTAACAATAGCGAGTCGACTGCAAATTTGTACCTAATAACAAGCAAGTTCAATTTAAATTTGTGCCTAAAATACAAGTTTACCGAACTATTGCCCGTGTTGAGAACGTGTGAGCCGAGCAAGTTGTTGGCGTGTATGCTTGTCAGGCTATGATAACATTGAGAAACGTGCTGGTTTGTGTCGCTTGTACTGCTTCCGATAAGCTCGTAGCTGAGAGCCGTTTTTTAAAGCATGAGGACATGATAGTAGCAGTCACTCGTTGATTCTCTTTGGCTCGGCGTAAACAACTCTGGTTCACAAAAGGAACGATTAGATCACCACAAACCTAAGAAAAATAAACAAGTTTTGCATAAGTAAGCGATGGAACTTGTTTTTACTTAGTGTTCACGAGTTAAATATGATAGTAGTAATTAATTACTAAGCAATATGCACAGATAACAAGCAACAAAGCAAACAACGATAGTTATCTCATAAGGGTTGTAAACACTTATCTTTTGAGGATGAGTTGTTACTACTTGTTGGAGATGAGATTTTTTCTTTGAAGTGGATGATCATGAGCTGACCGTGAAGAGACACCGCACTGGTTGGTGATGACGTCTTGTAGAATAGGTGGCAAGTTGTCCACCTCGGCGTTCTCAGATCAAACTTGTTGACATGAAGCAATAAGAAGAGAAGATGAATCAGTAAGAGAGTCGGTTTATACAAGTGTTAAAGACGACTTGTGCAACAAGGCTTTTGGTTTAGACAAGTGTTCAAAATGACTTGTGTATCAAGGCTGTCCGTACAACCTAGGAGCCCCAACATGACTTACAAGTAAAGGAAGGGGAGAGTTGTGCAAAATATTAACTAGAAACACTCTCCTTAACTTATCTGAGGAAAGGAAACGCTGGGGAGCCAGTCACGTGAAGAACCAAGGTCTTGGGAGAACATACAGCCATTGGGACATGTCACACTCAGCCTGGCGCGTCTGCACAAGTCAGTTTGGACACTAGTCACATTGTTTATTCTTATTGTGGGATTCTCTTTGTTTAGTATTTTCCTAGGATCTCTACTTATCTATTTAAGTGTTGTATCCAAAACCTAAAATGAATTAAGGAAATATGTTCCTCATTATTCTCATGTCTCTCTCTCTCTTGTTCAAAATACTCTGTCTCTCTCCCGGATTCTACTTCTCTTTCACCTTGTTCTTACTTTGATTCTCCTCTGTTCTTGATTCGCTACTCTAAATACACCCTCTTATCTTTATAAAACTTTATGGTATCAGAGCAACAAAGCTCTTGAACCTACCTTCAACTTCCGCAAAAGCTATACTCTGTTCTTGTTGTTCTTATTTCTCCAAGATTCATTATCTTGTAACAAGTGAAAGATGGAGAACAACAAGCCTGTCAAAATACCAGTGACTCTAAAGGGAATGAACTACTCCCTATGGTCAAGATTGCTGAAAACAGCCCTTTGAGGAAGATGATTATGGAGCCATGTCTCAACTGAAGCAGCTCCAAAGCAGATCATTTAAGGAGAAGATGGAAAAGAGACAGTGGTGACTGAGGAAGACAAATGGTCTCAAGAAGACCAGATGGTGCTCTCTCTCCTCCACAGCTCTCTAGATCCGGCCATCTTGGAGTCTTACATATATTGTGAGACTACCAAAGAATTATGGGAGACTCTCTACAAAGTTTATGGAAATACTTCCAACCTAACTTTGGCAAGTTCAGGTCCCTTTGAGCTGAGCTTGAGATGCTCAGGCCTCACACGGTTGATCCCTCACTCAGGTCTTTGGCCTCCTCCTAACCTTGAATCCAACTTACAATGACCTTATCAAGCACATACTTAGATCAAACAAGCTCCCCACACTAGATGAGGTATGTGCGCAAATTCAAAAGGAGGAAGGGTCATTAGGACTGTTTGGGAGCAAAGGAGAGCCAGCCGTGGTGAATCAAGCTGAAGGGCCAGTAGCAAACAAAGGGATGTACAAACAAGATAATAGGAAGGCCTTAATATGTGATCACTGCAAGAAGAAAGGCCACATGAAGGACAAGTGCTGGATACTTCATCCCCATCTTAAGCCAAACAAGTTCAGAGAGCCACGCTCTCAGTTCATGGACGCTAGAGCTCACTTCTCAAATGATGGAGTAGAACCGACAACTCCACCAACTCCAAGCTCAACTGCTGGTATGGGAGGAGCCTCGACATCAACATCAGCTTACTCTGCGGCCAGGAACCATCCAGATGAGACCATCAAGCGATCTGACTTAGAGGCTCTCATCAAGGCTTTGAAACAAAACTCTTGTAACCCTAGAACCCTTGGTTCCTCTCTTAGTGCCTCTCACATTGTTGGTGGCTCTATGAATGTTTTAAAATCAGCTAGACCATTAGTAATAGATTCTGGTGCATCACATCATATGATTAGTGATTTAAACCTGATTAAAAACATAGAACCAACTCTAGGAAATGTGATGATAGCTAATGGAGATAAAATCCCAATAAAAGGAGCAGGTGAACTTAAGCTATTTAACAAAGTATCTAAGGCCTTTTACATGCCCACTTTTGCTTCAAACTTACTGTCTGTTAAAAAGGTAACTAGTGGTCTGAATTGTCATGTTACCTTCACTCCTAATGATGTGTATTTTCAGGATATTGAGACTAGTAGGTTGCTTGGCAAAGGTATAACCAAGGGAGACTTGTACTTGCTTGAGAACACACTGTCAGCTGCTGATTTATCTTATGCTTTTAAGTCTATTTCTGAATTCCCTAAACATGTAATATGGCATGCTAGATTAGGACATCCTCATTATCGTGCCTTGAACATCCTGTTGCCTAGTGTTTCTTTTAAAAGTGATTGTGAGGCTTGTATTCTAGGAAAACATTGTAAAAGTGTATTTCCTAAATCAATGACCATCTATGATAAATGATTTGATCTAATATATTCTGATGTGTGGACTACACCTTGTACATCTAGAGAACAACATAGATATTTTGTGACATTTATAGATGAAAAATCTAAGTACACATGGATCACTTTGTTGCAATCTAAAGATAGGGTGCTAGAAGCTTTTAAAAACTTTCAAAACTATATCACTGACCATTTCAATGTTAAGATCAAGATTCTTAGATCAGATAATGGAGGTGAATATACTAGCACAGCCTTCTAACAACATCTAGTCACACATGGAATCATCCATCAAACTAGTTGCCCTTACACTCCACAACAAAATGGTGTGGCAGAGAGAAAGAATAGACACTTAATGGAGGTTGCCAGGAGCATCATGTTCCACACTAATGTACTTAAGCGATTTTGGGGGGATGCAGTTGTAACTGCTACTTACCTGATCAACCGGACACCCACAAGGGTCCTCCTAGATGCCACTCCATATGAGGTATTGAACAAAACTAACCTTCTATAGATCATCTGCGTGTGTTTGGGTGTGTGTGCTTTGTGTTGGTTCCAGGTGAGCTAAGAAACAAGTTGGAAGCCAGAAGCACAAAGGCAATGTTTACTGGATATTCAACACGTCAGAAAGGCTACAAGTGCTGTGTACCTAAGACTAGGAGAGTTCTGGTATCCAGAGATGTTAAGTTCATAGAATCAAGAGGCTACTATGGTGAGAAGAGTTGGAGTGAACTTAAGGACCTGTCCCAATCTGTCTCTGATAGAGCAAGCAACCTGAGAGTGATTCTGGAAAGGCTCGGTATCAACATGCCAAAAGAACCTGAGAAAACCATGGAGACTCTAACTCGTGATATAGAAGCTGAGAAAAATATTGAAGTCACTCATCCTTATCATAAGGGGGCAATGGAACTGGTACTGGTACTAATGAGAATCAAACTGGCGCACAAACTGATGTTGAAGAGAACTCAATAGCTCATGATCAAGATGAGATGCCATTAGGAGGATCAGAGACTGAGGCACTAGTAGGCGAGCCTAGGAATGGAGTAGAACCTGCTCAGATACAACCAGTAAGAAGGAGTACAAGAATCAAGAGACCGGCCTCAGAATGGCGAGCCTACTTCAATGCTGAAGCTGTAGCTCATCCAACAAGTGCAGTATGCTCTCTTGCTCAATATCCAGAAAACACCAAGTCTTTATTGGAGAATTGGATCATCCCAAATACATATGAAGAAGCTATGCAAGATGAGGAGTGGAGAGAGTCTGTTGGAGATGAGATTGGAGCCATGATCAAGAATGATACATGGTTTGAAACTCAGTTTCCCAAGGGCAAAAAAGCTGTGACAAGCCGCCTGTTATATACTATTAAGTATCTAGCCAATGGAAAACCAGAAAGGAAGAATACAAGGCTAGTGGCAAGAGGATACACTCAGGTGTATGGAGATGATTATCTAGATACCTTTGCACCAGTAGCCAAGTTACACACCATAAGAATCCTCCTATCACTTGCTGTCAATCTAGAGTGGGATCTATGGCAGATGCATGTGAAGAATGCCTTTCTCCAAGGAGAGTTGGATGATGAAGTATACATGGGGCCGCCTTCTGGCCTAGAGAACATGGTTAAACCAGGGAATGTGCTCAGGCTAAAGAAGGCAATCTATGGCTTGAAGCAATCTCCAAGAGTCTGGTACCATAAGCTAAACACTACACTCAATGGGAGAGGTTTTGTCAAATCAGAAGCTGATCACTCCCTCTTTACTCTAACCAGCCAGCAAGGTATTGTAGTCATCTTGGTATATGTTGATGATATTATCATCACTGGTAGCAACAAGGAAGGTATCATATCAACTAAAACTTTTCTTAAAAATGTCTTTGATATTAAGGATTTGGGAGAATTAAAGTACTTCCTAGGGATTGAAATATGCCGATCTAAAGAGGGGCTCTTCTTATCCCAAAGGAAGTACACACTTGACATTTTAAATGAGGCAGGAAACCTTGGAAGTAGACAAGCCAAGACACCATTGGAAGAAGGCTACAAGGTACTGCGAGAGGGGGAGTATGAAGCCACTCCTTTTGAAAATGTCAAGAAGTATAGAAGAGTGGTTGGGAAGCTCATATACCTTACAATCACTCGCCCAGATGTTTGCTTTACTGTGAATCAAGTTAGCCAACACATGCAAGCACCTAAGGTTCATCACTGGAACATAGTGGAGAGGATCTTGAGATACTTGAGAGAGGCTCCTGGTCAAGGAGTATGGATGGCGTGTAACAAGAGTACTGAAGTTGTGGGATATTGTGATGCTGATTGGGCTGGAGACAGAGTTGATAGGAGATCAACAACCGGTTACTTCACCTTTATTGGAGGGAACCTAGTCACATGGAAGACTAAGAAGCAGAAGGTAGTCTCTTGCTCAAGTGCTGAGGCTGAGTACTGATCTATGAGGAAGCTAACTAGTGAACTCATATGAATCAAGGGACTGCTAAAGGACTTGGATATTGAGATCACCACACCCATGACTATACACTGTGATAACCAGGCAGCAATCCACATTGCCTCCAACTCAGTCTTTCATAAGATAATAAAACACATAGAAGTGGACTGTCACAAGGTGAGACAAGCAGTGGAGCAACAAGTCATTCTTCCATGCTACACAAGAAGTGGAGATTAACTGGCTGACATCTTTACCAAGGCAGCCAGCAGCAAGGTTTGTGAGTTCATTCATCCTAAGCTTGGACTCATAGACCTCTCTTGTCACTGATCCTCTTCCCATGAAGTGTTCTACTCTTTTTCCTTGTTTGGTTTTTATCCCAAGTGGTTTTTCCAAGTAAAGGTTTTAATGAGGGAATGCTTCATGGAATCCAAACTCGACCAGTCCTTATGGTCAAGTTTGAGGGGGAGTGTTGATATGAAGCAATAAGAAGAGGAGATGAATCAGTAAGAGAGTCGGTTTATACAAGTGTTCAAGACGACTTGTGCAACAAGGCTTTAGGTTTAGACAACTGTTCAAGATGACTTGTGTATCAAGGCTGTCCGTACAACCTAGGAGCCCCAACGTGACTTACAAGTAAAGGAACGGGAGAGTTGTGCAAAATATTAACTAGAAACACTCTCCTTAATTTATCTGAGGAAAGGAAACGTTGGGGAGCCAGTCACGTGAAGAACCAAGGTCTTGGGAGAACAAACAGCCGTTGGGACATGTGAAGTTCAGCCTGGCGCGCCTGCACAAGTCAGTTTGGACACTAGTCACATTGTTTATTCTTATTGTGGGATTCTCTTTGCTTAGTATTTTCCTAGGATCTCTACTTGTCTATTTAAGTGTCGTATCCAGAACCTAAAATGAATTAAGGAAATATGTTCCTCATTATTCTCATGTCTCTCTCTCTCTCTCTCTCCCGGATTCTACTTATCTTTCACCTTGTTCTTACTTTGATTCTCCTCTGTTCTTGATTCGCTACTCTAAATACACCATCTTATATTTATAAAACTTTGAAACTGATGCGTGATGTCTCGAGTTTTAACCCGATTATCTAACTGCAAGTGCACAGTAAAGTACGCAGTAGTAATACGGGATCGAATCCACAGGGACCGATGATCACACGTAGAGTTGCAGACAAGTTAATAGCTACAGCGAATCAAAATATATTTTTGATGGTTTTTATTTAATTTTCTCTAGTGTCACAAAGCATAAACAAGCATGTAAAAAGATGATTTAAACGATTTGAAAACTATTTTAAAACAAACGTTGGGCATTGGGAATTCTCAGGGATTTCTTTTTAATCAAGATACAATTAATGGAAGACACAGGGATATATTAAGAACCGTCTAGAACTCAAACACGATATTAGAATTAACCTACTTCCGTAGCGCTAATTCTCTATGTTATAGAAATCTCCACACTAACTTCCGCTGAGTTTCAATTTCTAAACAAGCATTAAGAACAGGTTCAATATGTTCACAAAGCGCAATAACATCAACTTCCGAGGGTTAAGGACACTTTGCTCATCTAAAGTATTTTCGGAAGTTCAAACAATCACTTTCGGTGCATCAAACAATCTAATATCATGAACTAAGTGATCAATTCAGTTCAAGCAGTAAGAAATCCATTAGATGAAGAACCAAAACGTAATCCCTTAGTCTACACACGTTTTATGAATCAAAACATCAAGAAATCCCCTATGAGAACCCCTAAACCCAACTAGATGACTACTCACACATAACTAAGCAAGAACAAAACGATTTTGATGAAGAAAACATGATAAGATTGTATTAAAACAGAGTAAAGGTTCAGAAGATCTTCTCCAAATGGTTTTGAGATGAACTCCTTTACAAATCTTCACAAATCACACAAAACAAGTTACAAAACTCTCAAATCTCTCTCAAGAACTTGTAAATCTCCTTCTTGGTCGCCCCTGGTCTTTTCTGAGTCTCAAAGGTCCAGAGCTTTTTCGGAATTATTGAGGGGAGTGGGTAAAAAGGAGTGAAAAGCTCGTTGGTGCGTGTGGAGCCCGTAGAGCGTGGGATCGGTCGATCAACATGGACCGGATCGGTCGATCTAGGGCATGAAGGCGTGGGATCGGTCGATCCACGTTGTCCGGATCGGTCGATCTGTGGCTCTGTGCGATCAATACTTCATTCGGTCCATTGTTCGGTCCATCTTGCTTCTGATAAATCCCGAATGCGTTCTTTTCTTTCAAGCTATCTAGTAACCTGCATATTACACTTAAGAACACCAAAACGCATCAAATAGACCAAAACATTAATTAAAACCGACCATTTAATTGCTCCAAAACGAGTTTAAAACCGTTAAAAACACGGAATATCAACTCCCCCAGACTTGAATCTTTGCTTGTCCTCAAGTAAAGAGGATTAAAATTTAGGAGCTCACTAACCCTCAGTAGACCTTATCTTGTGATTTCGCTAACCACTTAAATCAGAGACTGTCAAGGCATTCATTCCAAATCCCCACCAAGACCGCGCAAACCTTTCCATATTTCAGACCTGCAAGTCTCAGTTTCAAGTAATCAACTCTTTACATTCATTAAAAAGGGCGTGACCTTTCCACCAAAGATATCTCCATCAGGTATAACGGGCTCGGTGTTTGGGAGGCTGTTTTAGTGTTTAATTAGGTGAGGCTCAAGTGTTTGTGGGTATCAGCAATAACAAAAAAATGCAAAACATTATGCAAAATAGCTGGAGAAACCGAGTATATTGATAACCACGTTTTCGAACTGCTCAAGTCTCAAATGATCAAAACCCAACAAATCTCAAACTCTAACCCCAAATTTAAACAACGCATCATCTCTGGTACACAAAATAAAAATAAAATGTCTAAATCAAATCTACTGAATGAGATATAAACATGAACTTTTTTTTTTTCTTCTTCTTCTCTTTTTTTTAGAATCGACCGATTACTTGCAAATGTTTTGTGGTAATCAATCGATTCATATCTGGATTTTTTTTTTTT
>NC_027756.1:35854307-35859842 GCF_000695525.1 Brassica oleracea var. oleracea
CTGTGCGATCAATACTTCATTCGGTCCATTGTTCGGTCCATCTTGCTTCTGAATAAATCCCGAATGCGTTCTTTTCTTTCAAGCTATCTAGTAACCTGCATATTACACTTAAGAACACCAAAACGCATCAAATAGACCAAAACATTAATTAAAACCGACCATTTAATTGCTCCAAAACGAGTTTAAAACCGTTAAAAACACGGAATATCAATGCGCCAATCACGAAACATCCTCAAGCTCTGATTCAAGCTCCGAAAGGAATAAAAGAGAACAGAGAACATGACCAGCTCTATGTTGTTGTTTGTAGCAGAAGATGAGCTTGTTCCTATCAGACTCTTCTTCTCCCAAGTTCGTGCCAGTTTCGGTAAGCTCTACGGAGAGCTCTAGAGAGGACCTCGTTGGAGATTTTGATCTCGAAGCATGGTCTGATGACACGTCAGTACTTTAGAGAAGCTCGTACCGGTTGCGGCAAGCTTGTCTTGGCGAACTTTGGAGAAGGAGGTGAGGTCATGTCGACCTCAAGACTTATCATGCTGAGATCGTTGAGTCATCTTCCCTGCTTGTCTTCTCCAATTGAAACATATAACATAGCTTCACTTCTTCCTTCTCCTCTGTCATGTATTCTCTGATACTCCATGGAAGAAGGTTAAGCGAGTTGATTCAAGGTCCCTCTTCTCTTTTTCTCTCTTTCTGTTAGGAGCCTTTGCAAGCAAAAGGATGAGAGGATAAGCTTGTGGCGAGGTTACCATCTTGTGACAAGACGGTTCTTGCGAGTTCAAATCTTAAGCTTTGACAAGAAGAAGACGCATAGACGGAGATGAGAGCATCGAAGTCTTGATCCAACCATCGTTACACCACTTGGCCGGGAAGAATCTCCAGAGATACATCATTTTCCGAGCCAGCTTTATCTTGAATCTAAGGAGCCAATCGAAGCTCTCTTAAACTTCAAACAATGATTCAGAGAAAACTCTAGTTTCATAGACAGTTTCTCTATCTCGTTCACCATTAAAGCTTCTTCGTTAACTCATAAAGCTCTCTCCTTTTGTCGACCAACAGATCAACGCTCTTGTAAAGAAGCTTGGGTTCGAAAGCACAACCCAAATTCGGACATCCCTTCAAGTTTTACTCATCGGCAGGTGATATCTCTAGTGCACGCCAAGTGTTCGACGAAAGGCCTGAGAAACAATATGTTGCCTTGTGGATGGCTATGACTGCAGGTTATACTGAGAATGAGAAGGCCCTTCAAGCTACTGATCTGTTTCGACGAATGGAAGAGGAAAGAGTCAAGCTTGATGAATCGATTGTGACTGTGGTTTTGTCTCCTTGTGTTGATCTTGGTGTTGTGCAGATGGGAGAACGAATGTATTCACGCATCACCAAGAGTAAAAAAAAGTAGAGGATGATGAACCCTTGTGAGGTGGCCACCTGTCCCGAGATTGCAAGCTTGTGTTGAGATGGCAAGCTTGTGTTGAGATGATTACAAAATCCGTTGTCTTTGGCAGATACTTCAATCAAAGTAGCGAGCTTTATGAGACTCATCTTCTTCCATCGTGGGTTGGGTTGTTGCGATCTTCATGAGTGAAAGTACGAGACAGCAAGCTGATGAGAATCTTGGGCTCTTTGGTCGGTCTTTGACGACATCAAAAGCCAAGCTTTCGTGATAAAGTTTTTTTTTTTTTTTTGATTCTCTCAAGTTTGATTTTGTTTTGAAGATAGTTCTTTTTGGCCCCATTCTTCTAGCGCCAACTGTTTGACCCAAAAACAGCGTGTTTGTTGGATTCATACAATGAAGAATTTAAGAATTAAATTTCTTAGATTCTTGAGGTTTAAGAGAAATCAACATAGAAATCAAATGGAAAATAAACATCAAAAAGAGTTTATTGATCAAAGATTGTATTACAAGTATGATTACAAGTGTAAAGTAAATCTAAGAATCCACTCTTTATAAGAATTGTTCTAAGTCTCAATGGAAAAGAGAGAGATCATGTGATAAAGAGAGATATCTCTTTGTTTATACAAGGAAGAAGCTAGGGCTTCATAGTATGATGAACCTAATTTATTAGCCTTGTTCTTTTTACGAACGCTGGGGACCAGCGTCAGTAACTGAAAAGTACATCTTCACCATCGGAAATGCAGTGCCGTTAATACAAGACAAACATACTTTTCAGCCGCGCGGTTAGACGCAATAACAAAATTAGACGCTGGAAATATCAGCGATAGCAGCGTCTTCATTTTTAGTCGCTGCGGCAAGCTCCGGTAGTTTAATTCACTTTCAAAATCGATCATCTTGTCTCCACCCAAATGTTATTCTTTGTCGCTACCGCCGGCCGCAGCGGCTATGAAAAGAACAGGGCTATTGTCTAATGAACCTTGAAAGAGGATGTAAATCCACCCCCAAAATTATTTATTTCTCGTCTAGCAGTTTTAACTCCATTTTATATAAAAGTTCCTAGAAAATGAACATATCCAATGGATATGGTGATATATAATAGTTTTGTGGGATAAATAGATTTGTTAGTTGTCACCTCATCAAAATACAATAATGTAAACCTAAATGATGATATTTTTTTATAATCTATATTATTAAAACTAAAGTACTTTTTAAAAGTAATCCTTCTTTTATTCTAATAAAAATTATAACTTGTGTCACTGCATTAATAACTAATGATTAATTAACTACAATCATTTATTTTGTTAGATTTTTCTTTATGCAAACTTAATTAATTTACCACAAATCATTTATTTTGTTAGATATTTTTCTAACCAAGTGTACTAAATTTATGATTATTCTCTAACCAGATTATTATCTAACCAAATTGCACAATAAATTTAACAAATTTATTTAAAATGTACTACAAACTTAAAATGTTACAAATTCATGTGTGTTATTATTTCATTTCATATACAAAATATAAACTATAGATTTTTATTAAAACATATAAAGTTAATTTTCAAATATATGTTAAATAATGTGATGATCAATAGAATTCACAAAAATATATTTGAATTAAAACAATACAACAAATAAATTTCAATATAATAATTTCTCAAAAATAAAAAAGAAGTGGAATTTATTTGGCATATAAAAAACTTAGAGACATATCTACCTATCTTATTAAAGTGAAAACATATTTAATTTTGGAAATATAGATTAATTAAGCACATAAACATAATAATTCGTGTTTTAGTTTATAAATAAATACATCAAAAATTGTTTTAGTTAAAAAATATTAGTTGACAAATATGTTATATAACATATTATTTTGATAAGTTTTGTATCCAACCGCAATGTGAGAAATCAACAAATTATACACAATTAGAAATCGTCAATCTACACAAATATTATATATTACAGATTGAAAAAAAAAACATATGAATGGATCTTAATGCAACCATTATATTTTTGTATTGTTTTTATGTAATCGCAGCATCAAAAAGAAAGTCTGAATTTTCCACGGAAGCTTATATATTTATTCTTTTAAACAAACACTCGTGCGGGTGAACAGATCAAGATCTAATATTTTTATTAATTTATAAGACTATTAAAATCAATTATTAAATTAATTTCATATACAAATTAATAAAATCATAATTTAGAAGAAAAAACTATTTCATGTGTATATAAAAGATTGATGTATTAATAAAAAATAAATACACATTTTTATTTATTGATTTTCAGTTTAGTTTTTAAGTTTTGTTTGCTTCCTCTACCACTTACAGTTTTAGATTTTAATTTATGTTTTAGTTTTAAAAGAAAATATATTAATTCAAGTTTAAAATGTCCATTTTTTAAATACAAAAAAAACACCTAAAACATCAGTTTTTTTTTTGTACAAGAGAGTATTAATTTAGTAACACAAAAAATTATCTGAAACTTTAATTTTGTTAAAATAACAAAAAATACATAGTTAAATGTTTTAACGAAAATCATGAGCTTGATAAAGACCCATACTTTTGGATTATATGGTACCTTTGCAAAGTGATAAACGATAAGTTATTCAGAGAAATAGACATGGATCATTGAAAACTGTGATGAAGCCGAATTTCATGTCTGGTTTGAAGCTAATCGTAAACAAGAAGAACCGGCGGAAATACAATATCCTAAACAAGTAACAATATCTTAGCGATATATGATAGATGGATCATGGATACATGACACTGGTTATGGATGGACATGGATAAACTCTAAAGGAAGAACTCAATTATTGGAATCATTGGAATCATGAAACCAACAAAGAATAATTTCACCACTTCAATTGGAGTCTGAAGCCCTCACGTGGACAATGAAGTGCACGATACAACTGTCGACGTGTTAGACTTTTGGTACTGATTGTAAAGATCTGGTTTTAATGATTTAAGATTCGTGAGTATAGTCTAATTTTTCAACTGAGTTGAAGGAGCGGATCAAGTTGAAGAATAAATTCACAGAGTCCTTGTTTTTAATTCTTCGTACTGAAAAAGTAATGTTTGATTCATTAACCAAAATAGCAAAATTCTTTTTTATGGGAACATGTGCTGTGTTGGTTGTTTTGTTTGGGTGCGACCGTTTGATTAGTAGAATTCGCCGCTTGAAAAAATAATGTCTCAGTGAAACAAACATATAAAAAACTATCATTTTAAATGCATCCTAGCTAAAAATTATTTACTTCAGCATTTTTTTGTTTCTTTAGTTTTGCCCATTAGCAATTAGCAGTGTGAAGTAAAAAAAAAAGTTGGACAATAATTGTAGAGGATGGATTTGACCATCCCACAAGGCCCGAGGAATAGAAAGGCCTGGCCCGGATTAGGTAGAGCGACGGCTCGATCGGTCGGCTCAAGAGTCAGGTCTCTCGGTTTGACTCTTGAGTACTTTTTGTCAATCATCATCGACTGAAGTACATTCGGCTCAGCGGCTGCTCGGACGCTTACGGGCTTCTCGGCCCAGCAGAGGAGGCCCACCAAGATAGCGTAAATTAGGTCAAGGACGAGGCATCAGGACGTCTATATAAGGGAGAGGGTGAGACAACGAGAGAAGGATCCGAAATGACTGACTAACACTTGGCGGCTAGATTAGGGTTTTCACCTTTGCTTCATCTCGCCGTTAGTTGTATACATTCGGCTCAGCGGCTGCTCGGACGCTTACGGGCTTCTCGGCCCAGCAGAGGAGGCCCACCAAGATAGCGTAAATTAGGTCAAGGACGAGGCATCAGGACGTCTATATAAGGGAGAGGGTGAGACAACGAGAGAAGGATCCGAAATGACTGACTAACACTTGGCGGCTAGATTAGGGTTTTCACCTTTGCTTCATCACGCCGTTAGTTGCACTTTTCCGGTAGCTCATCGAGCCACCGGCTTCCTTTCTGTCGCACTCTCTTCTTTTCCCTTGTAACCGACTGAACGTTTTTCTTCGACCATTAATAAGACGTCTTTGTTTAAACCCACATCTTATTTATTACCGTTTTCCGATCAAACACTTAAGAAAAGCTGTCTCAGCCTGCAAGAGAGAGAAGAGGATGAGAATATTTGTAAGAAGTATATAAACAAAGATACAGAGAA
>NC_027756.1:35860702-35861182 GCF_000695525.1 Brassica oleracea var. oleracea
TCAAGCAACCACCTCTAAGAAGTGGCCTTCTCTAGTTGAAAATGATCACCAGATCACTTTTTCGGCACTGGACACCAAGGGCGTCCACATGCCACATAACGATCCTCTCCTAGTCGACCTTGACATCAGCGAATGTCTGGTCGCAAAAGTCTTTATTGATACCGGCAGCTCAGTCGATCTCATCTTTCGCGACACACTCGACAAAATGGGAGTTGATTTAAGGGATATGAAGCCTTCCTCTCGCACGCTCACCGGCCTCAACGGAGCCTCGGAGCAAATGATGGGGACAATTCGCCTTCCAGTTTACGCAGGTGGTATAACCCGCACCGTCAAGTTCTCCGTCATCCGCGCCAAAGCACCCTATAATGCCATACTCGGAACACCATGGCTGCATTCCATGAAAGCCGTCCCTTCGACTTATCATCAATGCATCAAATTTCCCGGAAAAGACGGCAAAACTCAGACGATTCGGGGAGATCA
>NC_027756.1:35861247-35861512 GCF_000695525.1 Brassica oleracea var. oleracea
GGAACACCATGGCTGCATTCCATGAAAGCAGTCCCTTTGACTTATCATCAATGCATCAAATTTCCCGGAAAAGACGGCAAAACTCAGACGATTCGGGGAGATCAACAAGCCGCGAGAGAACTACTGATCGCAACTGTAAAGATGCAGCAACAAGCTTCCCTTGTCAACTCCGTCAGTAAACCACTCAACAAGATATAACCTCAGAAGGACGAAGTTCGCGAAGTCGCAATTGATGAATCCGACCCGACGAAAATCATCCGAGTTG
>NC_027756.1:35861607-35861731 GCF_000695525.1 Brassica oleracea var. oleracea
CCCCGCAGTTCCCTCTCATGAACAGCACGTCGACCCGACGTTCAAACCCATCCGACAGAAGTGACGAAAACTCGGTCCAGAACGTTCTAAAGCCGTAAACGAAGAAGTCGACAGGCTCCTCGAC
>NC_027756.1:35861850-35862313 GCF_000695525.1 Brassica oleracea var. oleracea
CGTGCCCAAAGGACAGTTACCAACTCCCTCATATCGATCGTCTCGTCGAATCAACTACTGGTAACAAACTCCTAACCTTCATGGACGCTTTCTCGGGATACAACCAGATCTTGATGCATCCCGACGATCACGAGAAGACGGCATTCATCACCGACAGAGGGACCTACTGCTACAAGATGATGCCCTTCGGGCTAAAGAACGCCGGCGCAACTTATCAGCGACTCGTCAACCGAATGTTCGCTGATCAGCTAGGCAACACCATGGAAGTGTACATCGACGACATGTTAGTCAAATCGCTCAAGGCCGACGATCACCTAAACAACTTACGCGACTGCTTCAAGATCATGAACGACTACGGGATGAAGCTCAACCCGGCCAAGTGTACCTTCGGTGTCACTTCGGGAGAATTCCTCGGCTACATTGTCACTCAACGAGGAATCGAGGCTAACCCCAAGCAGATCTC
>NC_027756.1:35863498-35863930 GCF_000695525.1 Brassica oleracea var. oleracea
ATCACTCGGGCGGACGAGCTCTCGCATTAAAAGTAAAGAATCTCGGATTCTACTGGCCAACCATGAACGCCGACTGCGAGACATACGTGCGCAAGTGCGACAAATGCCAGCGTCATGCTTCCACCTTACACAGCCCAACGGAGTTCCTTCATACCCTAACTGCTCCATACCCATTCATGCGATGGGGAATGGACATCATCGGTCCGATGCCGGCATCCCACCAAAAGAAGTTCATCCTGGTCCTCACAGATTACTTCACCAAATGGGTTGAAGCCAAAGCCTACGCCAACATCACCGACAAGGAGGTGCGAAACTTCGTCTGGAGGAACATAATCTGCCGACATGGGCTCCCATACGAGATCATTACAGACAACGGTTCACAATTCATCTCGCATCACTTCAAGGGATTCTGCGACAGATGGTGAATTCGGC
>NC_027756.1:35864970-35866976 GCF_000695525.1 Brassica oleracea var. oleracea
AAAAAAAAAAAAAAAAAAAAAAAAGCGAAAGAACGACCAATGGTCACGTTCTCTCGCTCGAAATAAAAAAAAAATATACAAACCTCCTTCCCGAGGAATCGATCTCCGAAGCAGACGATCACTTAAGCGATGCCGACACGAGCATGCCCCGGCTTCTCGAACAAGCGTATCGGTACTCGCATCCCACATTGGATATGTCCTGATCAGACACGTATTCACGGGAGTCGACCGTGTTGCGATTTAAACCAACACGACCGAGACAATGACTCCAACTCACCCTGAAATTTACTAAGTAAAGTTTGGCCCACCGAACGCTTGAAAATTACGCTAGGGTCGATTTGGAACCGTCAACGTCGAGGACTTATAATTAAACTCAGATGACAAACGATCGCGGGTCAAATAAATCGACCGAGACGAAGTCATAACGAGCTTAACACTACAACGATTCGATATCTCGATCATAATTAAACTCAAATGACGAACGATCGCGAGTCGAAGAAATCGACCGAGACAAAGGCATAACGAGCTTAACACTACAACGATTCGATATCTCGATCATAATTAAACTCAAATGACGAACGATCGCGAGTCGAAGAAATCGACCGAGACAAAGTCATAACGAGCTTAACAACGATTCAATATCTCGAATAACGTTTTTTCTAAACAAACAGTCACTTCAAATCTTGAGAAATCATGCATTTGATAGACAAGTACAATAAAAGATGAACAGTTAAATACGATTCGAAGAGTTGGAAATGACAGAAGAAAAACAAAGTAGAAGCCTCGAAAGGCAAAGTCTAAAAGGCAACAACACAAGCCCTCCGGGACTCAAAAGAAAACAACAAACAAAGAAAACTAAGCTTCCCGATCACTCTCGCGATCATTAAGGGCGGAAAGCTCCGAAGCCCTGACGCTCGATTCACGGGCAATCGGAGAGACTTGCACCGCAGCATCCTCCGACACCTCGCCAGTGTTTTCCTCGCCGTCCCGACGAGACTCTTCTGGAGGCGGCGAATCGCGACCCTCGACTGAAGTGTCCGAAAGCACGAGGACAGGAACGTTATCTCCATCGACTTGAGCTCCTCGACCAGGCACTCCTTCCTCAAGAACAGTCGAAGGGTTTTCAGTAAGAAGCATCGGGTCCTCGCGCCTTTCTCCGACCAGATGAGTAGACGAGACATGCAGATTCGCCGCGGTCTCTGGGTCAATTAAGCCAGCATTGGAACCATACAGGTCGAGACCCGCCAGAATCCGAGCATCCACGAACTGAGACTCCAACACGAGGGGAGAGAGTCTAAAATCGCTTTCAGGGATCTCGCCAACCTTTAGCTTATCAGCCTCTTGTTTGTAATTTCTCTCGTACTCGACGAACATATCAATAGAGGCTTGCGGTATGTCGTTCCCGGCTCCTTTCAAGGCCTCGAGGCACTTCCTAGTCCCAAAGGCTTGGCTGTAGAGTAACCGAGCCTCGTCGTAAGGACCCCGACGCTCCTCTCGAGAACGAATCTTGGCGAAGCAACGATTAGCCTTGGCGGTCATTTCCGCCTCAACTCTCCCCCTTTCTCTAGTCCCCTCCAAGAAGAGTCCCTCAAACGTTTCATCTCTCGCTTGTGCGTGGCAGCGAGCGAAGCCCTCTATGATGTGCCGTGGGGTAGCGCACCGGGCAAAACAGGCATGCATGGCTTGATCATGGAAAACAGTAAAGATATATGTTCATTGTTTGACTCATATCTTCCAAACCACGAGGCTTCTACGCATGAAATCACTTGGAGAATGTTCTCAACTCAATTACGGAGCTCCTTGAAGAAGAATCAGATCAAACGGAGTTCATATGTGATAGTTATGCTATTTACAAATCAGGTGATCTTCAGTTCTCGCGAATTCAGACCACCCGAGAAGCTCGAAATGGCTAACCTTCTTTCTGATGAACCAACGGTCAATTCAATCATGACAAAGGTTATTATTCATGTTCTAAATGTTCAAGAAAGCATTGGGCTTGATGGTTT
>NC_027756.1:35868050-35871004 GCF_000695525.1 Brassica oleracea var. oleracea
CACAAGGGAAGTAGCAAGAAGAAATTCCAGCGAGAGGCTAACTTTAAATCTTCATCTCAAAATTCATTGAATGTTTTTGATGATTTTGTTCCTATGCAGGAAAGACTAACCCAAAGAAGACCACATAAGATGCCGAACAGGAGGTGCAAAGAGCAGTTCAAAACGTCCAAAGGCGAAGCTGATCCAAAAAGGAAACATTTTCAGTTTGATGTCCAACAATTTTGTGATAACTTTGTGAAGGGTGTGGACAAAGCCCTCAAGGACGTCAGCAAGAGCCAAAAGAAGAGCACATCCACACGTGCCCCAGTAGCTGAGGTGAAAAACCCAAAGGTAAATCTGAAAACAACCTTGAAGATCTAAAAGATTTTTCAGATTCTTTACCAATTTTTGATAAGTATGATGAAGAGCTAATGGAAAGTTAGATCACTTGCGAGGATGAATGTGATCTTCCTTCTCCAAAACCTGATCTTATGTTTGATATTGATAATGAAGAGACTAATGGACTAACCTGTTTTGAACCGGAGCATCCGAGTAGTCTTGTTATAGTTTCACAGGTTTTTGAGGAAGAACCATTGAACTACCAACATCAAGGACCACGTCTTGAGACTAGGAGACCCTTGGACAATGATCTTAGTCCCATCTTTGATGAAGAAGACGAGCTTGATCCAATCTTTGATGAGGAAGCACCAAGCACATCATCCATCATCATAGAGAAACATCTTTGCTTTGATCCAGGCACAACTTCTACGCCTTTACCTAAAAAGCACTGGGAGAAACTTTATTTACTTAATTCTCTGCCTGAAATGTTTGTTAAGATCAGTTCTCCTGTTGTAAATCGTTTTGGTTTTGACAAAGTTAAAGAATTTTGTGTTTCAAATTCTGTTTTTGATAACATGATTCATTCTTCTGAGAAATTTGAACTTGACGGAATTCTTGATCAAAAACGTTTTCAAAATGGCAATGACATCCATTTTGGATTTGTTTGAGTCTTGATCAGTTTTTGAAACATAGCAAAAGTTTTGATCATCTTGAAAAGTCATTTGAGCTTGATTTGCAACAGTCTGATTTTTGTGCTAGAAAATCGTTTGATTCATATGTCTTCAAAGAAAATGACATTAATCTGAGCCCTTATAGACATGAACTGATCACTGGTAATTTATTTGCATCCACTTGTGCCTTGGACGAATTTTTGGTTAAGAAGTTGCTGAAACAAAAATCACATAGAGCTGAAACCGATTTTATTTTTGATTCTGTTTTGAAGCTTGATAACTTGTGTGTTGAAACTGATAAACCTTGGCATAATTTGAAACCAAAGTTTGAAAATTGTTTTGTCTTGAGCTTTGATGTCATCTTGGTTTACAACACATTCTTTGATGATTATCCTAAGAGCTTGGATCATGTTCTTGATGTCCTAAGGATAGAGAAACTCTTTGATTATTTCTCTCGCAGATTTGATGTGGTTTCCCTAGTTGTTTTGAAAGTACAGGATAAGTATGATCAGTTCCCAAAGAGAGAAAGCACTGGTGAACGCCAAAGTTCTTATGTATCAGGGACATGGAACTGGAAGTACTTGAGGAAAACAAGTCCAAAACTCCAAGGAACTTTCTGTCCATACTTTTCCTTCATTGAATTTTATATGATTTTAAAATTCATTTTCTCTTATTCATTTCCTTTTGATAGAGGTGAAATGGATTTGAGGTCAAATCCTTTTCAAGAGGGAGGGAATGATGTGCCGTGGGGTAGGAGAAACCGATAAATATTGGCTAAGGGAAAAGATGGATTTCGACCAGGCCTCAAAGGGACATGTCTTGGCCCATATCAGGAGTATATTCTTCACCTTTCAAAGTCCTGGTCGTGGTTATATGAATAGGTAGTCCAAGTTTCAGTCAAAGACTTTATTTAGTCAAGTCTTTGTTTCTATTTTCAATGTCTTGTTTTTAGCACATTTTTCTTTGGATCTCTACAACTTGTAATCCTATAAATAAGGCCTTAGGGCCACGAAATAAAACAGATCGTTTTTTCCTTTCTTATGAGTTTCTCTCATTGTTCTTTGTTTAGAACACTTCTTAGTTTCTTGGTGAGGTTATCTCCAAGTTTCGATCCTTCTTTTGTTGGACCGGTGCGTCACATCCGGCAACGATCGAAGTCTGGTAGTATCTTTGGGCTATTCCGCAACCCTTAGTGTCACCCCTCGATCCATCAGCTCTCAATCCTCTCGGATCTAAGTTCATATCAACCTTACCGAAAGAGTGATCCCGTTTTGGGCATATCACTCTCGCTCTCGAGATCAGCATTCTTCTGTTCAAGCTCGCGGATGATTCTTCGAGATGATTCCAGTGCGGCTTTAAACTCATCGCATCGAGCAACGGTGCGGGTCATCATCCCGTTGAGCTTCTCCAGATTGGCCCTTGACTCGTTCAGTTGACGAGCAGAAACCTCTTCCTTCTCAGCGAACTCCTTCTTGGCCAGCTCGAGCTCGTCCAAGGCTCCATTAAGGGCCGTGTCGTATTTATCAATCACGACATTTATCGTGCTATCACCCTGAACACGCGACACAAAGGAAATCGTGAGAAGTTAGGAGTCAAGGAATTTAAAAAAAAAAGGAGAATCAAGCCGTTTACCAGCAGTTTGGCCCTCGCAGCTTCTTCGTATTCACCCCCGAAGATAAGGTCTTTCACGGCAGGAAGAGGTTTCGCCCTCCCTCTTATTTGACAGAGAAACTCTCCACATTTCTCTGGAACGTACACTAAGGGAGCCGGTCCCTCGTAGTGGAAGTCGACCTTGTCGGGAAAGCTGAATCCGGGTGCCCTCCTTAGGATAGTGGCGCCGCGGGAAGAAGTACCGGACTGCACGGCCCCTCCCCCAACGGGAACTGGAGTTCTCTCGCGAGGAGACGTCAGAACAGGAGACCGCCTCTCATCATCGTCTTCGTCATTTCCCCTCCTTATCAGGAG
>NC_027756.1:35873038-35893558 GCF_000695525.1 Brassica oleracea var. oleracea
ACTTTTTGTCAATCATCATCGACTAAAGTACATTCCGCTCAGCGGCTGCTCGGACGCTTACGGGCTTCTCGGCCCAGCAGAGGAGGCCCACCAAGATGGCGTAAATTAGGTCAAGGACGAGGCATCAGGACGTCTATATAAGGGAGAGGGGAGACAACGAGAGAAGAATCCGAAATGACTGATTAACACTTGGCGACTAGATTAGGGTTTTCACCTTTGCTTTATCTCGCCGTTAGTTGTACTTTTCCGGTAGCTCATCGAGCCACCAGCTTCCTTTCTGTCGCACTCTCTTCTTTTCCCTTGTAACCGACTGAACGTTTTTCTTCGACCATTAATAAGACGTCTTTGTTTAAACTCACATCTTATTTATTACCGTTTTCCGATCGAACAATAATAATTCTCGAACCCTCTCGATTTGGGGCTTTGTTATTCCATCAAAATTGAAGAAATCTATCTGTAGAACTTTTGGTATATTCTACGACAAGCAGAGCAAAACCCCGCCATGGCGATCATATCAGAGGTTGAAGAGGAAAGCAGCAGCCGACCATCGATGCTGCCGTTCAGGGCGACGTTCGATTCTTCGAACCCATTAGGTTTCTTGCAGAAAGTGTTCGACTTTCTCGGCGAACAGAGCGATTACCTGAAGAAACCCTCCGCGGAGGAGGAGATCGCCGCCGTGGTAAGGGCAGCCAAGGAGAAATTGAAGAAAGCGGAGAAGAAGCCTGCTGATCCTGTTGAGAAGAAGGAGAGTGTGAAGCCGACCATGGCTGCGTCAAGCTCAAAGCCTATGGAAGTTGAGAAGCCTAAGGAGAATAAAGAAGCTGGTCCCATTGGTAAATATCAAATCTTTTTCTTTTTTTATGGAAACTAGCAAATCTGGTATTAGTGCTCGCTCTTTCGAAATCAGAACTCGAATAAGCTGGTTTAACGAAGAGATCTTTTCACATTTGTGTGTCCATTGGTCTTTTGATCATATGTGGTTCAACTTATATTATTTTGGAGAGGAGTTTTAGCGTTTGAATCAATGAACTTGTTCTTCTTAGGTATCAAGCATCATCAGTATTTATTGGGTCTTGATCATGTGTTATATCATTCTTGTGTCAACAACGACTATGAACCAGTGAACTGTTTAGTCGATACATCATCCGTGTTCACCTATCACCAGTGTTAATATCAACCATTTGAGAAGGAAATTTTTGAGTTCTGGAACATTGATGTCTCTCTTGTGTATTTGATGAGCATCGCTTTTCTCTTGTTAATTTTTTGTTCGGTTTCTTTGCAGTTCCTAACAAAGGTAATGGAACTGATCTTGAGAACTACTCATGGGTCCAGACTCTCCAGGAGGTCACAGTTAACATTCCAGTGCCTACTGGCACTAAAGCACGCTCTGTTGTTTGTGAGATTAAGAAGAACCGTCTTAAGCTTGGTCTCAAAGGGCAGGATCCAATCATCGATGTAAGTTCATCTGCTATTGTCTTATCATATCAAATTATTCAAATTCCATCCCTTCTACTAAATTTACAATCTGTCAAATGATATTATAGGGAGAGCTCTACCGACCTGTGAAGCCTGATGACTGTTACTGGAATATCGGTATAATTCTCTCAGTGGTCTAAGCCTGATGACTTTATTTTTTTGGTAGGCAATATAATCCTCTCAATGGTACTTTGTTTGCAGAGGATCAGAAGATGATATCCATTTTGTTGACTAAGCAAGATCAGATGGAGTGGTGGAAATGCTGTGTGAAAGGTGAACCTGAAATTGATACCCAGAAGGTTGAACCAGAGAACAGTAAACTAGCTGACCTTGACCCTGAAACTCGCTCCACTGTTGAGAAAATGATGGTAACTTTTGTCTTTATCTAATTCTTCAAGTGGTTTGTTCATTTCCTTTTGTGACACTGAAGCTTCTTTTTCTTGTTCTTGGTATCTCTAGTTTGATCAAAGGCAAAAGCAGATGGGTCTTCCAACAAGCGACGAGCTACAGAAGCAAGACATTCTCAAGAAATTCATGTCTCAGGTAAACAAATACATCCCCTGAAACATATGTATCTTCGGTTCTCATCACATTTGTCTTTTCTTTATACTGAACGGTGTTCTTCTTTACATGCAGCATCCAGAGATGGACTTCACAAACGCAAAGATAAACTGATCCTCGTGTAGCCTTGTTTTACTTCCTTCACCATCTTGTTTCTTGTTTCATCTTTGAAAACCTTACCTTTGTTCCTTTGAACTGCTTTTGTTTTGTCTACTTGAAAGCATAGTCTCATCTGCAAATACATGTTTGGTTATTCCTCTAAGCCCTATGGTTTGGTTTTTGTTTATTGAAGCTTTTCTTTTTTTTTTTGATCGAATTTGAAGCTTTTCTTAAAACATGTTTATCCTTGGTATTACATGTGTGAGCTCTTAAACCGGACAAAACTTGGAATCGTTGTACTTTTATGTTCGATTGCGTCCTCTCTACTGCTTCTTTGATACGTGACGGTGTGGTGGGACACATGGGACTACTTCAATACGTAATGAAGCTGCCGTTTTCGGTAAAAAGATGAACCGGGACCAGGTGACCCGTTGGTGGTCCAGCCCCGGTTAAGTTTGGAATGTGGTCCACATTGTTGTTGTCGTTCCTCTACAACCTTCTTTCTTTAACTTCACATAAGGAATAATGAAACCCACCAATGTACTTGCGTAAATGCAATACCAACGTCCTTCATTTGCATAAAACGCATTCACTTTGAAAGCAAAAGATTCTTTCCTCAGTGTTGTCATGCCATGTGTCCAATTTTCTGCAAGATTTTAGGCTATGAATGGTGTTTAGGTTTCCCGTTTGAACACAAATGATTGAGTGTAACTGTAATGGGGGTGTGAATTATTTTTTCTCGTCGTAAACTTCATTTGAATTAGTTGCACCAAAAAAAAAAAAAAAAAAAAAAAAAAACTTCATTTGAATTATTTTTCCTAACAAGACCATATATATTTGAAATATGACTCGAATATGACGTAAGTGAGCAACTCATCTAACTAGCTCGCTTAACCTTATTAGCTCAGCTTATACTTAGCCTCTATGACATTTTATATGACCATGATAATACGGGTAGCTCGGGATTTCCGGTTATATAAAAGATTTAAAATAAAATATAGGATTCCGGTCCGAACATTATGGTCCAATGGTAATAACTAATAATGAACTTCTTCCTACATTTAGGGTGAGAGTTAGAACTGCCCTAGAGAACTACGGCACGATTGTTTCTGGACACCTTACACATATATAGATTCTTGCTTTGGCCTATTTACAAATCCGATGTATGAGTCTACCCGTAGGTCACATACCGCCAAAAAATTAGTCAGGGTCTGCTTGTGTCTGTGATCTACTCCTAAGTTATCAAAAATAATTAAAAGTGTTTTTACTTGTTATTAGCAGTGTTGGACCCAATTTTGATCAATACATTAATGGACCACGATCAAGTAAATGGGCCACGAAGAGTTAAAGCCCATAGCGAACACTCGAACTCGAGACGGAGCTTTCGAAGATCCGGAGATCGCGGAACGATTGCGGAGATCGCGGAACGATTGCGGAGATCGCGGAACGGTTGCGAACATCACGAGAGCAGCACGCTATAAGAAGAGGTCGACACATAAGGAAGTGACACGTTGAAAACCCTAGAGAGAGCTACACCCATACTTCGACCTTGTTTTCATTCATCTTTAGATCTTTTCTCTTAACGATCTCGTTCTAACGTTCGATCTTGTTTAACTCATTGTATTCGATCTTATTCATCAATAAAAGTCAATTTTTGCCTACCGGAAACTAATTATATCGTTGTGTTCTAAAGATATCGTTGTCTACATCATTTATCTTCCCTTGATTAAACTCCCGATCACTATCGAATTCTTAGTGTAGATTTTAGGATCTACATTTTGGCGCCAACTGTGGGGACGATAAACGAAAAACATCTTTGCTAAGAAACCGATCTAAGTTTCCTAAGCGCGATTATGGATCCCAATCAAACTATTGGAACCATGCCATCAGGAGATCCTACCGGATCCTACTCGAGAACCGAAACCTTACCCGTGGGACCAACATGCACCGATGGGACGACTGGAATGACTCATTCACAATAAATCCCTCCAATCGGAACCTCGAACCATGAGCGATCATCAGCCCACGATCGATCCTCACCACCAGATCGCACTTCGGTTTCGGAAAGGACCTCGATCCCCAATCGAACCGGAGCTCGAGTCTGGAATCGCCCCGGAGAAAGACAGGCCACCGACGACCTAATCCGACCTCAATCGTCTAGGCCGATATCTCCGACCCTGCTAGCACAGACTCAGGAAGAAGTGACCGAGCTTCGAGGAATGGTCTCGTCATTAATCGACGAAGCTCGCAACCAAAAGGCCGCCTATCGTGCCATTGCCAACCGACTGGATCAAGCCAAACATGAGCTCGCGGAGCACCAAGCTAACGCCCGAGAGAGAAACCAACCGACCCCTGATCCATTAAGAGAAACACTAAAGCCTCACAACGCCGGAGCCTTCAGTACTCCAGAAATTCTGAGCGCTCGATCCGGACGCTACACGGGAGATAACTCACAACGACCTCCGCAGCAGAACATGCCGCAGCAAAGTCTGAGTTACAGCGGATTGGACGAAATAGACACCGGACTGCAAGCCCAAAGAAGTACTCTGATCCAATCGCAAAACAAATATATGGAAAGAACCGGGGAACCTAGAAACCGAATACCACCGCTGGGAAACCTAACCTCCGAGAATCAAACTCCATCAGCTCCGAGAACCGCCCAGAAAATGAGGTTCAGTGACCCGATACGGCAAGCTCGCGGTTACGACCCCCGCAAACCTATCGACATGGATCCTCAAAGAGAAGATCTGGAGATCCCGGGCGAAACCGGAACGTTCCAGAATTATATTGAAAGAAACGATGCTGAGCTCAAAAGAATACACGCCATCGTGTATATGGCGACAAGCTCCGCTCCAGACATAGATATGGTCATTGAAGGAACAAGGAGAGCGTACATAAACAAGTTCAGGGAAATCAAAGCCAAGATCTCGCACCCAAACGAAGTCGTGGCCCTGACGGCGTTAAAGAACGGTGTATGGTTCTCATCCAAGTTCAGGGAAAAAATGGCAGTGCAGGCACCGATATCGTTGGATGATGCCCTACACCGAACTTCATACTTCGCAACCCACGAAGAGGAGGTCGCAGCCTTGAAGGAACAGTACATCGCAAACAAAAATAACATTGCCAAAAAGAACAATGCTCCGAAAGAACCAGCAACCAAAGGGCAACACTCCTATGCTATAAATAACTCGCCGCAAAACAAACCATCAACATACGACCCCAGCAAACACTGTGCCTTCCATGGCTGAAAAGGTCATTCAACCGAGGAATGTCGAGCGGCACTTCGCAGTCAAAACGAAAATAAAAGGACCAGCAAGGATACCGAAGAAGAAGAGGAAGGGCCAGCGACCCAAAAGTCTAATCGAAAAACTAAAGGCTCTTCAAATAAAAGAAGCAGGGAAACCGAGCCAGAGTCGCCAAGCTCTCCACCCCCAGCACCGAAGAAAATAGTCGACATGATCTCGTGGGGATCAGAAAACCATACACCTGGCAGAATCGAGAAACATACCGAAGGAAAAGTATGCATCGACATTACGGTAGCAGTCCGAACAATAGAGAATCTCAACGAAGCTACTCATCCTCCCATCATTACTCGATACAACACAAATGCGGGATCTCCCTTTAGGAAAATCCCCAACTTCAAACGAAAGCAGAAGATGGCCAGAATCCGCGAACTGCTAGAAAGACCCTTTGCCCCACGAATTCAGAAAAAAAGACAGCACGTGAACCCTTAATCGCAACCTGTCTAGGGGACATTGACAATACCAACCAACACCCACCAAAAGATGGAATTTTCTGACAAACGACAAAGGCAAACAACGAATCGACTTTATCTACGGAGGCTCTAAATTTTGTAACTCGGTTAACTCCATCAAAGCATACCAACGAAGAGCCGAAAACAGCGTAGGAGTCAGAGAGCCCCTTTCAGGTCCCGACCACGAAATCACCTTCGACGAAAACGAGACCGCAGATCTTGACAAACCACACGATGACGCTCTTGTAATACGACTCGACGTCGGCGGCTGCGAACTATCTCGAGTGATGATCGACACCGGTAGCTCGGCTGATGTCCTCTTCTACGACGCGTTCAAAAAAATGGGATTCACCAAAGCACTCCTCAAGCAAGAACGAACCCCTCTGATCGGGTTCGCAGGGGAAACCACCTACTCCCTCGGGTAAATCGAGCTCACTGTAACTGCCGGAGAAGTCAGGAAAATCGTATATTTCATCGTGATAGACCGTCCAACCCCTTTCAACGCAATCCTTGGAAGGCCCTGGCTATACAACATGAAGGCAGTTCCCTCAACCTACTACCAATGCCTGAAGTTCCCGACTCCAAAAGGAGTCGAAACCATTAGAGGAAGCCAGAAGAGCTCCAGAACGTGCTACCTTGCAAGCTTCAAGGATATCGAGCATCACTATTAATAAGGCAACCAAGGCCAACAGCAGAGGTACACACGTACACAAAACACCGAACAAAAGACCCTATCTCTGGGAAAATAATCGAACTACGTTATGACTTGATCCCTCGCCGAGGGTACGTAGGCAACTCACGACACGAGTTCAGTCACCCACCAACTACACAGCTCGAAGGATACGCGTCGCACCACCCGAAGCATGCTAAACATGACAGCATCGACCTCGAATCGAAAGACAAGCCTCCTTCCTTATCTCAATTTTGTAACAAACCGAAAACCAACTTTTTAATAAAATTCGGTTCTTACACTTCGCAGTTCAAGCTCGTTAGATCTCCTATATCCGAATAATCGCAATATTCTTAACGGCTGACTGTAAACCAGGACCCTGATCAAGTTTTCGGTTACAGCCAGCCCCGCCAACAAGCGCGGGAAAACAAGTTAACAAAATATTTTGTTACATCAAACGTACGTCGATAAAAGTAGCTACGACAAATAAACACACGGCCTTTAAAGAACGGCCTCGCGTAAACATAAAAATTACGACAAACAACTCAAAAACTCACAAATCCTTTCTTTATTAAAAAGATAAAGCAACAGACACAAATGGGAAAGCGAAAATAAACGTCAAATCCGTAAAACTGCTCCTCGACATTGAATTCACCATCCTCGAACTGGCCACCCGCACGCTTCGTGTTATCACCCGTGTCGTTCATCTCAGAAGGAACTTTAGCAAAGAAATCTTCTGGCAGATCATCCATAATCTGAGGCAGATCAAGCTTCTCAACGTAGAAATCCGAAACAGCCATCACATCAAGCTCGGACCCGAGCTCGACCTCCTTCGTTCGAAGATGCAACAACTCATCCGAAGCCAAAAGGTTATTGTCCATTATCTCCTTCAAGAGATCTATGTTCGCCATGACCTCCTTAAGACGAGCTTCGCAATCAGTTGTGGCCTTCTTCTTCTCCCACTTCTCCTTCAAAAATACCAGCACGTCCAAGTAGCTATCTGCCAAAGCCTTTTTAGCATCGTAAGTTGCGAGACCATAGTCGTCAGAGAACTTATTAGTGGAAGATTCGGCCTTCGCCTCCAAAAAAGAGACTTGCTCGAGGGCCGACTTCCTTTCGTTACTTACGACTCGTAAACGAGCCTCGAGCGACGCGACCTGATTCCCCAGCTTCTCGGGGGCAGCCAGCTGAGCAGCGTTAGCTCGCCCTCGATCCTGAGCCATCTTCAAACCAAGTTTCAGCTCCCGAACGACCTTCTTTATCACGTAAAGCTCGTCGAAGCGCGGGACATCCTGCAGACACCTCTCCAAAGTCGTTGTGAACTCATTATTGGCCTCCGTAGCCTGAAACATAACGAGTCAGCACAAGCTAAAGATTCGAAATAACAAGTACCAAAAAGACTACCTTAGCATGAGCGACATCCATCTTCACATAGGCCCCGCGCTCCATCATATTTCTCTGCCCGAAGTCTGCATCTTCTATTACATCGCCGAAAGAGTGAAAAGTCCCTTCTTGCCTGAGGAGTTCTTCTTTCTAACGGAGGAAGTGGACTTCCAGCAGGTTTGAAATGCCTCACCAAGTGAGCGACACTGTCTGGATCCTCCATGATAGGACAATCCTTGGAATGGGAACACTGCCAATGAAACAGTTTAGCAACAACCGTATCACCCGAAGCACCGAGACGATGAGCTTCACCAATCGTTTTCGCCTTCTTCGGAGGACGATCGCGCCCCTCTGAACCGGTTGGGCTACCCGACTTTGTACGAACAGCAGACTTTTTACCCTCGAGGTCTTTTCCCTCTTTAGGTGTAGCTCGCGGAAGTCGGGTCTCCTCGTGAAGAACTTCTGTGAGCGCTTCGCTCACGTCTCCGGATCGAATGCGTTCCGCACTAACGCCGCCAGCTCAATATCGTATCCTTTCGGATTCACGAGGGTGTGTCCTTCTCGACGCCATGTCTTTTGGCAAAAGGAAACAATAATCTATTGGATGTACTATGATAAACCCTAACCGAAGTAAGGCTTTATAAAGACTAAAGGCATCCCCATATCTCAACGATCTACATGAAAGAATCTCGAAAACTAAGGAAGCAAAAGATATTTCGAAAACCGTGTTTATCCATTCAAATCGAAACTTCACGACCAAGGATCGCGGAAAACAAAAGTCTAAAACAAAATAATATCAAAACAGAAAGATTAACTAGAATCGACTCCATCGGGAACAAACGACCCTCTGGCTTGATCCACCGAATCTTCAGAAACCTGAGGAAGGTCGAGCCAAAAGATTAACCAATCCGATATAGCAGCCAAAGCAACAAGACCTTCACAATTCTACTCCATCTCCTTCAAACGAGTGAGCTCAGCGTCCACATTTAAGCCCCCATCCTTGAGCTCGTTTAGAAGATCTATGTTGGCAACCACCTCTTGCAACTGGATCTCAGCCGACGCCTCCTTCTTCTTGTTCGTCCATTTCTCCTACAAAGACTCCAGGATATCTCGACATCGTCCCGCGATGTCACGATGAGCAACGCGAGAAGCACGACGAATGTCTCGATCCCTCTCGACCTCGAGCGCTGCAATCTTGGCCCTCTAAGCGATGACCTGGGCCACGAGATTCGCGTTCTCCTGGCAAGGCCTCCTCCAATCATCGGTCAAGGCCTCGATCTTTTTAGCATCCCTTTTTCCCTCGCGCTTGGTGGTTTCAAGCTCCGCTGAAAGTCTCTTGATCTCAGAACCGATGTTCTCGATGTCCTTGTCATTACGAGAAATCACAACGCGATCCTCCATCGCTACAACATACTCGTTGAAGGCTTCTATAACCTAAAAAAAAAGAAGATGACACTCAAAACATCTTCTAGAAGGAAAGAAGCAAGAAACGAACCTTAGAGCTCGTAACCTCCACTTTGGCGTAAGCCTCCTTCTCGGTCGCGGAAGCAAGGGACGGGAGATGGCAACCCGCCGATCTCATGCGGCCGGCGAGAGAGATTAGGTCGTCTTGGGCCGCAAACAAAGGATCATCACCCCAGAAGCAAGACCACTGACGATCGATTCTCGCCTAGAACAAGACGGACTGGGCAAGGCCGCCTTCGACGATCGACGTCGCTTACAGCTCGTGGCAATGACTTCATCTTCCGAGCTAGGGCAACCCGGACACGGAGACACGAGGAAAGTTTTGGGACTCTGCTTGTTCCACTTCACTAGAACAAGGTGACAGAACTCACCAAGACTGAAGGAAAGACCCTCCTCTCTAGCTCTAACTAAGAGCGCTATAAGATGCCTAAGAAAATTCGAGAGGATTTGGGTGAACGATAAACCAAGATCCGCCAAGATCTTGAGGACAGGCTCCGGGATCGGGAAAGAAAGACCACAAGATTGGAATAAAGAGAGATAGGCTCTGCAATATCCCCCTAGACTCCATACACCGTGTAGAGCTCCTCGAGATCGTCGGTTGTGGTCATTGGGCGAGGAAAGCTGAATGACGAAGACATCTTAGGTTAAGTGATCAAGAAATCTCAAAGCAATAGCAAAAGAGATGGAAAAGAAGAATCGGAATTGAAACAAAAGAATAAAAGAAAACCCTTGTGTATTTATAGTCGCCCCAACGGCTCTATCGCCATTCTCGAGAAAGATAATGATGACCTAAGACTCGCACTATCAGCGGCTGATGTAGCCGTTACGCGCAAGAATAAAAACGTGCCAAGCAACGGTCTCAAAAGATTATCATTAAATTCAAACAAAAATCGTACCGGTTACCAAGTGACGAAATCATGATTAAAGCAAACCACCTCTTCTCGTTTCATTCAAACCAAAAGAGGCCGGGGGACAAATGTTGGACCCAATTTTGGTCAATACATTTATGGGCCACGATCAAGTAAATGGGCCACGAAGAGTTAAAGCCCATAGCGAACAATCGAACTCGAGACAGAGATTTCGAAGATCCTGAGATCGCGGAACGGTTGCGGAGATCGCTGAACGGTTGCGAACATCACGAGAGCAGCACGCTATAAGAAGAGGTCGACAGATAAGGAATGGACACGTTGAAAACCTTAGAGAGAGCTACACCCATACTTCAACCTTATTTTCATCCATCTTTAGATCTTTTCTCTTAACGATCTCGTTGTAACGTTCGATCTTGTTTGACTCATTGTATTTGATCTTATTCATCACTAAAAGTCCAGTTTTGCCTACCGGAAACTGATTATATCGTTGTGTTCTAAAGATATTGTTGCCTACATCATTTATCTTCCCTTTATTAAACTCTCCGATCACTATCAAATTCTTAGTGTAGATTTTAGGATCTACAACCAGGACCCGATTATTAGAAAGCTTGACAAAACACTATCAAATGATATATGGAGATTGGTTTATCGAGAAGCAGTTGGTTCTTTTGAAGCTCTGGGGGACTCTGATCACTCTCCATGTGTTGTAGATTTCTCCACAGAGGAAGTAAGAAGGAAGTCTACCTTCAAATATTTTTTTTTTATAGCAACACACCCTCACTTCATGTCAGAAATGAAATCAACTTGGGAAGAGGAAGTGTAGGTTGGCTCTAAATAATTCACCCTAGGCCAGCGTCTTAAAAATGTGAAAAATTTCTATCGTAAATTGAATAAAGAAGGTTTTGGAAATATCCATCTGAAGGCAAGTAAAGCTATGCAGGCGTTAAAGGATGTTTAGGAGCAGCTACTTACTACACCGATTGAGTCCTCTGCTTACAGAGGAGTTTGTATTCGTAAGAAATGGCTTTTCCTTGAACCTGCACAAGCTATCTTCTTCAATAGGAAAGCTCGCATTAGATGGCTCACGTGTGGAGATACAAACACAAGGTTCTTTCACAAAGCAGTGATAGCACATCAGATTAGAAATGCCATTAATGCCATTAATTACCTGATGGATGCTACAGATCAGAGAGTTAACAATCCCCTACAAATCAAAGAAATTGTACTTTCAGAATTTGTTGGGTATTGTGGATGAGCAGGTGAATCCGATGACAATTAAAGAAATTCAGGATCTATGGGTTTAGATGTACGGCGGAGGTTGATGTGGAGCTTATTAAAATTTCATCAGAAGAGGATATCAGTGATGTATTCCGTGGTATGCCAAAGAACAAGGCTCCATGCCCAGATGGGTTTGCAGTAGAGTTCTATTGGGAAGCTTTGGAAGTTGTATGAGTATATACAATTGCAGCAGTAAGGGAGTTTTTTTTGTTTCAGGAAGAATGTTAAAAAATTTAATGCTAATGCGATTTTCTAATCCCAAAGATTATAGGAGCTGACAGGCTTACTCAGTTTAGGCCAATCGCATTATGTTCAACGATATGTAAGGTCATTGCGAGTATTTTGAAAAAGAAGATGAAGCTGTTCATTGCAGAGGTAATGCAGAGAGACCAAGTTGGTTTTGTACAGGATAGACTTCTATGTGAAAACGTGCTTTTGGCATCAGAGCTAGTGAATGACTTTCATACTCATTGCCCTACTAAAAGAGGCTGCTTGAAGATCGATCTGTCGAAGGCTTACGACAATCTGAGCCTGGAATTTGTAACTAACACTCTTATTGCCATTGATCTACCGCCCAAGTTTGTTGAGTAGCTGCGAGAGTTTGCCGTACATGATTAATGCAAGGCGATCCGATTGTGGCTTTGCTTTTTGTTATGGCAATGGATGTTTTGTCGAAGATGTTCGATAAAAGAGCAATTAATTGGGTCTTCAGATTATATCCTGAGTGTGGAGCTCCCTTAGTCACACACTTTGAGCTTTGCTGACGATGTGTTAATTTTCTTCGAAGAAGAATCTTTTACAGGAATACTTCAAATTTTGGAGGAATTTAAATCGGTTTCAGGTCTTAGTATTAACAGAAGAAAAACAGAGCTTTTGCTGGACAGAGGCAGTAACGAGAGGTGTAGAGATTCGGCAGAGGCAGTTGGTATTTCTCAGGGATCTCTCCCGATTAGATATCTTGGAGTTCCTCTATCCTCCAAGAAGACGAAGAAGTCAGACTTTCAGCCACTACTGGACAAGATTGGAGCTAGGTTTAACTCCTGGACAGTGAGGTACTTGTCTTTCGTTGGAAGATTTCAGTTAATACAAGCAGTTATATATTCTACCATATCCTATTCAATCTTTATTATTCCTAATCACTGTATTCGGGAATTGAAAAGGATGTGTAATGCTTTTTTTATGGAGGGGTGCGCCAAGTTCAGATAAAGGAGCTAAGATCGCTTGGGATTCGGTGTGTACGCCGATAGAAGAAGGTAGTTTAAGCTTGAGAAGACTTGCTGAGTGGAACAAAGTTTTAAAACTCAAGTTGATTTTGTTGCTTTTTGCAGTTGGAAGTTCGTTGTGGGTCTCTTGGGGGAGAAGAAATTTAATTAGGAATTTTTTTTGGATGTTGGATCCTTGTAGAAGACAAAGAAGAAGTTGGATTTGGAAGGAAATTTGTAAGCTGAGGCACACTGCTAGAGGTATGATTTAGTGTGAGGTAGTTCCGGTATAACAGCAAGTTTTTGGTTGGATAATTGGACAAGTAGAGGTCCAATCATCTCTTTGAAGGGTGAAATGGAGCCTATGGTTTCAGACCTTCCTATCTCATCAACTGTGGTAGAATCGTTGACTGAAGAAGGTTGGTGGTTTAGACAATAGTAGAAGTAGAAGTCAGGTCATCAGAACTATAAAAAGTTGTCTTCTGAATCCTCTTTTACTTCTTAACTCCGACACTGACAATGTGTAAAGGGGTTATGTGTGGAAGCCAAATGCAATTTTGAGTAAAGGAGTTTTTTCAACGGCAGAGACATGGTCTCTCTACATCATGTAATGCATCATGTGTTTTGGCATAAGGCAGTGTGGTCTACTCGTCATGTCCCAAAACATTCGTTTCTGACTTGGGTAGCAGCTAAAAACAGAATGGTGACTAGAGATCGCTTGCGAAGCTGGGTTCTTCAAGTACCAGAGGTGTGTGATATGTAATTGAAGTGTGGAGTCAAGACAACGTCTTTTGTTTGACTGTTCATATAGCGCAGAGATCTAGGTTTTCTTCTCATCTTATTTGCATCTAGTGTTGCCGGTCCAGTTTAGTGAAGAGATGGTTAGTGAAGCCAACTACAAAAAAAAAATGTGAAGCTCATTATCGGACTCTTGTTCCAAACTCTTTGTACTTCATATGGAGAGAGAGAAATGCAAGAATTCATACAAGTGTGGCTAGACAAGTTTCAGTTTTAATAGTGAAAATTAAGAATTTGGCCAGGTTAAAGCTGGATCGTTTTTAAAGACCTCAGTCAGGAACAGTTGGTATACTCTTCTCGCCACTTGGATAGCTAACTTTTAGTCTAATTTGGATTGTTTTCTTTTTGGTGTAGTATTGTTTAGCTCCTTTAAAGTCTTAGTTTCTTTCGGATTTTGTAGGATCAGGCCGTAAATGTTTTGAGTGGACCTTCCAATTCTCCTTTCGGATTAGAATTAATGAAAGTAATTTATATATATATATATATATATATATATATATATATATATTCCATAGTTCAGATAAGTGTTTTTATACAAAGAAGGTTTTTAGCACCATTGATCTAGTCATTACTTCCACAGTGAAACCTCTATAAATTAATAATGTTGGGATTACACCAAAACTATAATTTTTTATTAATTTATAGGGATATTAATTTATCGATATACTAATTGAACAAAAAATTTAATTTATGACTATAAAATTATATTATTTTATAGAGATTTTTAGTGTATATTAATTTATAGAGTATTAATTTAAAGAAGTTATATTGTATAAATCTTTTGCGTGACAAATAAACGGATTAAAAAGAAATGTACATTGAATTATAATGAACTCACTTGATTAGTTTTTTCCCACAGAAAAGACTTCGTCTCCACTAATTATATAGTTTCATGTGGACTACGATCCAAATAGAAAATTTTCTTCTTTTTGTTTTTGTTAAATGGTTTCAAATTGAAAATTTTCTTATCATTCATAATAACTTTATATCATTGTTAAAATCAGAAATCATATAAAAATAAAATGATACCTTCAAAAATAATATAAAACTATAATGAAAACTAACTTATTTAGGTAGATATTAAAACCAATATGAATGTTTAATGAAATCTTTTTAATATTTGCAATTTTTTTTTTTTTTTTTGAATTTGAGAAATCAAATTTTAATGTCGAATCGAGTCAAAATTTTACCGATTTTGGCCAGTTTTGACCGGATTTACCGGTTTAATTAAATCTAGTTTTTAACACAACCCGAAACTGGTTAAAAAGGCGAGCCACAGTCCAACCGGTTTGATCAGCCAGTCCGGTAACACTAGCTTGCACAAATTTATTCATATATGTAATAATTAAACTTCTCAATTATTTAATATATTTTTTTTTAATTATTTTTTAGTATGTAAAAGGACGTAAAATAAATAATAATTTGTAAGATAATTTGTATATACAATGTTTATAACAGGCAAGACGCGGATTTTAATCTAGTCTCATATATCTTCTACATATATAAAGTTGGTTTTTTCCCTTCTTCTGACAAGTGGCAGGAGGATTTTGCGACACGTACCATCCATGTATTTTTTTTACATTTTAGGTCTTATTTCTTTTAGATATTGCAATTTGGCCAATTACTTTCTAATCGTGAACTATTTAATATTTTTCGCACTAACTATTATCGTATAAAATTGGATAATTTGTTTTATTGTTCACTAAAATTTAAGATGAATAAAAAAATAAATAAAATAATATAAATATATTTTAAATATTTAATTTTTTCACAACTAAAAATAACATAAATTTTTGTTATATTATTATTTTTACCATTTTTTCTATTATTTAATTTATAAATTATATATTTTTTAACTGTTAAAAATATAAAATGATCAAACTAATAAGAAGAAATTAGAGTGCAATACATAATCTAAACATAAAACTTCCATAGTTAGGGAAAAAAAACAAAATACTATAGTAACACTAACTCAATAAAGGTTTAGAGCTGAAAAAAGATCAACAAAGAAGACTAACATATCTCATCTTACCATATAATGTCTCGGTTATAATAAACAGATGTTAGGAAAAAGTAAAAAGATAAAATATGAGACAAATCAATCCCCAGAACACAAACGATCGCGATCAAGCATCAGCGCAAAAAACCAAAAAAACGGGCCAGCGAAAGAATAATCATCGGAAGAATAAAGTCACCACGAAACAAAAGGACGCATGTCTAAAGCACTAGAACCACAACCACCAGCTAAGAGATAAGTAGCACCACACAAACTAAACAAGAACATACAAGGCGCTCATGCCAGCGAAGAACCACAAAACTCTGAATAGAAGAAACCAAAGCTCCAAAAGACTAACTCCGCACATCTACACCAAGGGATGCATGAGAAGAAGATAAACAACCTGAGTGGGGGACAATAGAAGCCAACCACCGGGAAACCAAAGCTTAATCTTGAGACCGCAAACAACCTTCCAAGCGTACAAAGCATACACAGAGAAAAACACTATCCAAACCTGGAGTAGAAAAATATGGCGAAAGGAAGAGCCACAAGAGACGTGATCAGCGATGAAAGGTGCAACGATATGAGAGAACAAAGCGAAAAAAAAGAGACAAAATAAAATCAACAAACCGTGGAGCCATCCTCGAACTATGAAAAAGAGCATAGAAGTCAAATCACCAAAAACCCGATCTTGAAAACCAAGACGAGCAGAGACTATTGACGGCAAACCAGCGACGAGAAAAACAAAATCAATGACAACTAAACTCTGACCCAACCCACGAGATGTAGTTTTTAACCTTAGCCAAAACCTAAGGAAAAAGAGGACCAATATTGACTGAAATAACATACAACGCCGTAAGAAACAACCGCACAACATGGAACTAATATACATGATCTATAACTGATGCGACCCAGATCAGCACTTATGTCTTAACGAGGAGCTTAAGGTACAAACCAGCTAAGCAACTGATCATAGCTTGGCTTAATAAGCATTTTTATGGGCTTGATGCAGAACGTGGAGGCCTTATGCTCAATAAGAAATCAGTGTTTGGATTTGTCTAAGAAAGGCCCACCAAGAAGCCATGGTCGTATATTATATCAATCTGACGGCAATCCGAGATCTTCAACCATGCAAAAGGACGCAACCAGCCGAAGAATTATGCGACCAAAAGTTACAATATTTGGTCAACAGTCTTGGTCTTTGGTCAAGTCAATATTCCTAGTCAAGTTTTCATGGTTTTAAGAGCTTTATAGTTTCTAGGATTGACTAGAATATTTATTTCTTCCACAGCCTATTATATAAAAGCTTGCTATTGTATTTGTTTAATCATTCAACTTTTTAATAAAAACATTTCCTTTTAACTTGTTGAATCATTTGTTCTTCATCAAACATCTTATCTTCCGAGTCGTCGGTGTGTGTCATATCTTCGGGCTTAGAAGTTGGTAGTATCAAGAGACTTTTTGCACCTCTTGTGTCACCTTTCGATCCACATCCCTTGATCGTTTGTGCTTTTTTAGCTCATTCAGTGGAAGGCTTATCCAATCCACAAACCTTAGAGTGATCCTTCAATTTAGGGCGTATCAATAACAAATACAAGACAATCTCAGTGAAAAGGAAGGTGAGAAAAAACAAGAGCACGGAGGTGACTCTTTTCCCAGTGATGGTAAGAAGCACTGCACACCGGAGAGGTAAACATAATACATAGATGGTGATGGTTCAAGGTCAAAAGATGGGAGAGAGTGCAAAAAACACCTAAAAAGAGTAATATTCAAAAATATGAAAAATTAAAATACAATTTTGACGCAGTTAATCTTAGAATCAACAAATCCCTAAAGACAAAGTTATTGAAATTCAATATGTTTTACATCTGAAACTCATTTCACCACTAACAAGTAGTATTATACATACAATAACACAATATTAAAAACACAAACACATAGTTTATTAATTTATTATCTAATACTATATAACATAATAAAATATCATATAATGTTCTTCACAAATAAATATTTACCACATAATCACATCATATTTAATAATATATTCCGCTTGAAGAGCGGATAACCCCCGGAGTGTTAATTTTTATTTAGTAATTGGGATTTTATAAATATGTAGATCATTACATATATGTTCAAAAAGTATGCCTCACCAAATTCCATATGTCTGTTTAAAATTATATGTAAATAAGATCGATTCAATAAACAAGTGGGTTGATTATTCTCGCAGGTACCACTGGGGGAATTCACAATACATCCACTGATTGTATCAGAAAAAGCCAAATGTATTATTGTTCACTATCATGGGATGAAGAAAATACCAGATGTCGAAAAAAATTTCAATAAATAAATAAAAAGAATCGAGAGAATGATAAAAATGTCGATTTTAAGAAGAAACTAAAAGACCCAACATGATGGGGGCTCAAATCCAAACTATGAGGCAAAATAGCCAAAGAGCAAAGAACAAAAAACACTCACTTGCCGCTTAACCAATGTTTTTAAACCCGACCCGGACACTGAACCGGACGACTTACCGAGTCGTTGGGTCACTGGGTCGACCGCGGGTGAACCGCGGGTTAATAAATAAATTAATTTTATCATATAATAATATATATATGCTATGAAAATAAATATATAAAAATTAAGTTTAATATTTTCTAAATGTTTTTTAAAACACAAAATAATAGTTTGGATATGTATAAACTTATGTATAAAAAGTATTTAACAAATACTTAACTTTAGTTTTTATATTTTTATTTTCATTTGACATGTAAAATATCAAAAAAATAGTTTAGACTATTTAAAATTTTCTGTAACAAAGTAAGAGTTATGACATCTAAAAAAATCAAGATATAAAACTCACAAATATTTAAATATCTAATGTGAATAATAAATTAACTTCAAATTCAAAATAAACGAAAAGTAAAAGATCATTGTAATAAATTGTTAATAAGAGAAATAAACTAACGCTAAATCACATCAACTAATTTTGGTTCTCTCTATCATCGTTCACTTCATTTTTTTAGGTGACATAGTGAAAAATCTTCATCAAAATCTAAAAATCACAAATATAAAACTGAAAAGGGAAAACCTAACTTCTTTTTTTCGTCGGCATCTAATTTTTTAATTGAAAACTTAGAATATAAAACATAATCTAAAAACTAAAAAAAGAGTAAAAGTTATTTATTGGTTCAACCGGTGGTTCAACCGGTATCGGGTTCTGGGTTTTAGTGGGTTTTTGCGGGTTTTTACGGGTTTTTGCGGGTTTCTAAATATTGGGTTTTTCATAAAACTCAAACCGGTTTTTTTCTGGGTCACCGGGTTTACCGGTTCAACCGCGGGTCTGGATCGTGTTTCAAAACATTGCGCTTAACTAAAGGCAATAAAAACTACACTTTTCAAAGAAAAATCTTTTGAAAACCGGACCGGATACCGATTCAGTAAATTCAACCGATCGATTCATGTTTTTTATTTTTGAAAATTAAATATATAATCATATATTTACAGATCTAAAAAGTACTTTTGCATATGATACATTCTATTTTTATTTTATTAATTAGAAAAATAAATAATAAGCGTAAATCTAGCTTATTATAAATTATATGTTCTATTTTACACTAAATAAGTGAATATTTTATAACTTGTAATTGATAAAAACCAAATAATTGACCATTCAAATTACCGTATTTATTTATTCTTAAAACTAAAGTTTTAAATTTTATGAATATGGAAAAATGAAAATATTACATGAGAACCAAAAATATATTTATTGAATTTCTTTCTTAAGAAATAGATTTAAAAGGAAAATCAATTAAATAGTGATTGTCAAACATTTAATATGAAGTAATAAATTTTAATAACAATTGAAATACATTAATTATATGTTGATTTATTAGAAGGGCAGTTCTCCTAAATAGACAATTTTCAAGTTTTGATCACAAAAATAGACCACAAGGAGAAAAATGACCAAAATATTTCATTTAATAGGTAAAAAAACCCTAATACCCTAGATATATAAAAAATAAAAATAAATAAAAAAATAAATAATAAATAAATTAAAAATTAAAAAATACTAATTTTTTTTATATAGTTTTAGATTATATGTTTTCAAATTCAAACTTTTTTTTAAAAACAAATTTTTAATTTTTTTTCGGAATTTGTTTTTATTTTATTTTTCAAATTTTCTTTTTGTAATTCGAAAATACTTTTTGAAACTATTTTTAAAATTTTTATTTTCAAATTTTTATTTTCAAATTTTTATTTTCAAATTTTTAATATTTATTTTTTATTTTATACAATTTTAAATCTCAATCCCAAATCTCCATCCCTTAACTCTAAACCCTAAGGTTTGGATTAGTTAACCATAACCCTAGGTGTATAAGTGTATATTTATCTCTTTAATGAAATATTTTGGTCATTTTGATCCTTAGAGTCTATATTTGCGACATAAACGTTTTTAGTACTATCCTAGGATATTTTTCTTTCGGGGTTTGAAGTTGATACATATCACCTGTTTTATTGATTTTCTCAAATCTGGGTTTTAAACAAAACCAGACTTGGTTTCTTCAATGAATCACGGTCGGCCAGTTCGACTGGCTGCTCCGGTCTGATTTTCAAAACAATTTTAACACTTAAAATATTTGGACCATCTATATAACTAATTTCAGTTTGTCTACACTAATGTAACAAGAAGAAATAATGACTCATATGAAACCTCTTTGTATTACTATAAAATTGGATGTAATTGGTGTATCTAAAGATGATCTTACCCAATATAGATTCATTAAAAAGGTATTAAAAATATTAATATATATATATATAACTTTGGAATTTCCCTAACTATAATTTTATGGATAAGTTCTTTAAAAGGCAGAGGATTTTTGTTAACAAATATTACATATGTAATGATAGAAACTAAAACTATACGAGTAAACGTAGATGGCTTTTTTTGTCTTTTTTTTTTTTTTTTTTTT
>NC_027756.1:35893620-35898346 GCF_000695525.1 Brassica oleracea var. oleracea
TTTTTTTGTTTTTTTTTTTTTTTTTTTTTTGGTAAAATGTAAAGATATTAGTACCAAAATTTTTTTTGTCTTGTTTCCTCCGTTATCATTGTGCAATGTTCTCTACATTAAAATTTTTTATTGAAAAGGCATGTGTCTTTTCTTTTTTTTTTACGACAAACGGCTTTTCTATTACTCAAACTTGAGGTGGTCTGGGTAACCAGATCGGAATAGAACAAACAATAAAAAGTAACTCCCTATGGAAGAATGTAGCATTCTTAACTAAAAAATGTGAAATTTGATTACGCGCTCGTAGAACATGAGTGATTTTAAACATTACGCGCATGTGTTTAACAGTCACATCTCAGTTGTATTTCATAAATTAACAAAACAAGACAATAAACATAAATGATTATACCAAATACTGTCTTAACCGATATTAATGGAGAACTAGATCTGAAACTTTTATTTCGGAGATATATAGAATGCAGCAATAGTTCGGGAGACATTTGATGTTGTATGATAATTATCGTGGAGAAATATATTGTCGATTCAAGAAAAAAAGAGTGAGTTTCTCAAATATTTTTGGGACACATTTTTTACTATAAATAAATTAGTTTTACTTTAAAATTTACTAATATGATTAGATAAATAAAAATATGAATATGTATAAACTATTTTAATAAATTATCTTAGGACATCATTATTGATAATTTTGGTGAGTTTTAAGATAATACAAATAAAATATAGCAGAAAGTATGAAATATACACATAATCGTTTTTTTGCACAAGAGACTCAAAATAATTTCTGAAAACTTATTAGTACACTTATCAATTAATTCGTAGCTGGTGGATTTTAAAAAAAAAAATCATTGTAAAATGGTTATCATCATTCGATAAAAAGAAATGGTTATCATTTTGAATTATTAAAATATTTTCCTTAAAAATTCACTTAAGTCTCTAAACAGTAATGATGTTCTAAACAGATAGGACTGCTTATTATTTATTTCTCCTGTGTTTTTTCTGTTTTTGTACTGCTTCACAATCAAAATCTATATACTAAGGGTCCGAATGGTGATGGCAGATTTGATAATAAAAGCGGTGAGGAATTGAAGTGTGGTACGGTGCATGTGCGGTCCGTGCGGTTTGCGGGATAAGTGGGGCTTATATAAAAAAAATAGTGCAGTTTTGATAGAAAAATAAGTGCGGTTTAAAAAAAATAATATAAAAAATATATTAAATTTTTGTTTACTGATCTCATAATATTATTTTATTTAAAAATTTCAAATATTAAAATTTATTTGAAATAAAATTCCAATTCAAGTTCAAATATATATATCTTTTTATTGGACGGTAACTTATAAAAACTCAAACCGTTCATATTTCTCTTAATCTGTCAACCTGAAATCAAACCAAAATGTTAAAATTAATTAGGAAAAGTAAAAAAATAATAATTATTTTTATTTCCAACTCCTATGGCTCTTGTAATTTAAGTATCGTAATGTAATAATAAACTGCATCAATACTAGGAAGCGTCCAAATACGAAACAATCTACATTTATTGATACAATATTATAATACTACATCAAGATTTTTTTTTTGATAACCTTAGTATCCGGATGCCTTCGAAAGAGATCCGACTAGCACCTAATGACCGTCCATCGGAACTGAACCAGAAGCCCGCTGAAGGCATCCCATAAATGTAGTATTATAATACTACATCAAGATTTTCTTCCTTCTTGAAAAATTAAATACTTTTTATTATTCCAGTTAAAAATTAAATTATCAAAGTGATTAATATATGGCTTTTTACTGAAAAGTGTGATCTTACTATTTATTTTATTTTTTTGGTAAAAATGTTAGTATTTATTTGATTCTTATTCTGGTTGGTATTTGGGTAATAAATGTTGAAGACCGTTACTAAATTTGTATGATTGTTTAATGCAAATTATTATTTTTTGTACTTTGATGGGTTCTTTTTTTAATAGCAGAATTAACCCACGGTATGTTTTGCTATATATCTAAATTAAATAGCCATTATGAATATTAATTTAATAGAAAAACGCACTCAAAACATATAAAACCGCATGATAATTGAAGAGGGATGAAATATTTGCGGTACACTCATAATTACCGAACAAACAAAAAAAGATGTTTGCACTTTTTCGCTAAATGCGGTTTTGCTCAATTACGCCTTCTATAATTGAAATGTTCATGAATTGTAACACTCGTTGAATACCGCACCCACTAACACAAATCCGCCCCGCACAATTGTCTCCAATCATAACCTAAATACTTCTCAAAGCAGAGGAGGATCTTTTGTCCAATCATGGGACGGTACATTGAACATGCTTATTTTATACTCCCTTTGTTTTATAATAGATAATGTTTTAAAGAGTTATTGATGTTTCAAAATACATGATGTTTGATATTTTTTAATTAGTTTAAAAATCATTGAAAACTGTGTGACCAGTGATGTTTTATTGTATTTTTGATGATTGGCTAGATTAGATTTATTTAATATTTCTAGTGTTACTTTTTAAAAAAATATGTATGTCTTAATTCTTGTGTCTTCATCCAAAACATCAACTATTATGAAATTATTTTTAAGCAGGAAGTAATAAAGTTTACATATGGAGTAGTATATAATGTTATTTTATTCTAATATAAGCAATACAGTGCATAATCGCAGTGAAGAAAATATTTAACTATTTATTTATTAAGTTCATTTTCCATCTACAATTTACACATGTGCTATTGGATTAAAATCTGAATTATGACGTGAGAGGATTGTAGCGCATACCTAGAACATTGGATGCACAATTCCATAGCTTTTACAAACAAGCAGAAAATTCTTAGTTATAAAAATTATTTCAGATCAGAGTAAAAAGAGATCAGGATAATTAAGTTTTCACTACGTCTTAGTCACACGATTAAATAAAGAAAAAAGTTAGTTTGTGGTGACCTTGAGAGAATTAGTTAGCTCAGTATAAAGTTATTTTTTAACTGATTAAAACTCAATATAAAGTTGGCAGTTAGGGAGTACTAGATGGAGCACAAACCAAAGATTTTTTTTTTTTTTAACTACACACTCCACGTTTTCATTCTCAATATATTCGTACTACACTTTCTTCGTATTGTCTTGAGTTCTGTATTTAATGAATGGTGACACTGATGTGAAGGCAGGCGGATGAGTTAGCTATTTTAGTGGCTAAAATTCTTAGATTATTTAATAAGAAGTTAAAAGGTTATGGGCTTGATTTAAGAGAGGTCTATTTTTTAAGAAGACGTAATTTAAAATGATTTGAGCTTTGTGGGATATATGCCACGTTCGGAATGGGCATAACGAGTTGAGAGAAAAATCTGAAACTATTCAAGATTAACCGAGGATTAATTTTACAGTGTTTTCTAATATATATATATATATATATATATATTAGAAACATATGAAAGCAGTGCTGTCTAGCGGCGGGAAAACGGTTATTCCATACTCAACATATCGCGATATGTTCAATTCATATCCGACTTATATGATCGTCCTAAAACATACATAAACTTTCAAAAATTTCAAATAACATACCTAATGTTTATTTTTTTGGCCAAATCATACTTCAGTCGCTACATCAGCTGACACATCATCTAATTTTGCTGACGAAGATGCCACGTGTACATTATTTTTCAAAAACAAAATAATCATTTTATGAAAATATTTTTTTTAGAAAATGTAAAATTTATAAATTTTTATCATTTAGTAAAACTAACAAAAATATATTAAATAATTAAATCTTAATTTTATATAAGAAATATATCTGTAAATGTTTCGATCATATCATAATACCGTCCTTATAAGAATTATATATGTTGTAATGTATCAAATTCAATACTACTGTTGCAGTGTGGTACTCTTGATTAATCATGAGTATGTTATTTACATTTAAACAATTTAGAATAACATATCATAAATATTTTAAATAAACACAACCGTAATTAATTATGAATATGTTATTTACATTTAAAGAATTTAGATTAACATATCATAATTTTTTTTTAAAAAACACAACCATAATTAATCGAGAATAACACGGCTGCAATACTAGCATTGAATTTGAATAATTACAACACATATATAACTCTTATAAAGGCTTTATTGTGATATGATCGAAACATTTACAAGTATATCTCTTATATAATATTAAAATTTAATTATTTAATTATTTTTGTTAATTTTACTAAGTAATAAAATTTTATAAAATTTTACATTTTCTAAAAAAATATTTTTTAAACGACTATTTAAAAAAAAAATACATGTGGTATCCTCGTCAATAAAATTAGCTAACGTAGCATCCAAGTCAGCAAAATTAGATGATGTGGCAGCTGATATGACGACTGAGGTATGATTTTGCTAAGAAAATAAACATTAAGTATGTTATTTAAATTTTTTTAAAGTTCTGGTATGTTTTAGCACGACCATATAAATCAGGTATGAATTGAACATATGACTAGGCCTGGGCAAAATAACCGGAACCGAAGAACCGAACAAGAACCGAACCGAAATACCCGAAACCGGAACCGGACCAATACCCTCAAATACCCGAACGGTTCCTATATTTTTATATCCGAAATAACCGAACCGAACCGGAACCGAACCGAGAACCGAACGGGTACCCGAATATATAAAAATATTAATTATATATACATATAACATCACTAAATATATATTTTTAATTTAAAATTCTATTAAAAGTAT
>NC_027756.1:35902843-35905860 GCF_000695525.1 Brassica oleracea var. oleracea
TATTAAAAGTATTTGAAAATAGTTGAGGATAACTAAATTATTATAAAGTATCCAAACTACCCGAAAGTATCCGAAACTATCCAGATAGTTTTATCCGAAATATCCAAAGTAATCCGAAATATCCAATTTTTTTATCTAAATCATCCTAATTATTTGATATTTTACCTTAAATAACCAATATTTTGTCCAAATTATCCGAAGTACCCGAACTATCCGAACCCGAACCGGATCCAAATGAGAACCGAACTTTTTCCGGATATTTTCCGGTTCCTACATTTACTATCCGAACCGAACCGAACCCGAAACTATCCGAACCGAACCGAACCGAAAATAGGTCAAGTACTAAATGGATCTTCTAGCTACTATCCGAACTACCCGAAACCCGAAATACCCGAACCGAACCGAACCGATACCCGAAATGCCCAGGCCTACATATGACGATAGGTTAGGTATGAAATGGATGTTTTCCCGTCTAGCGGCTAGAGTGTTAAAATTTATGTTGGAGATCGTGGGTTCGAGCTAAAATAATATTTTGTTTTGGTTTTTTCTCCATTTTGTCTTTAATGAGTGTGAAAAGACTAGACTATCCTCATCTCTTTCTTTGTTTACAGATCTGAAAAATCAGAACTTTCATCTTAGACTTTTTTTTTAACACGAAAGTTGGCCATTTTGACTTGTTTTATTTATGTTTTCACTCATTAATAACATAACTTGAACTTAGATACAATTTTAAACTTTCATAATACGAAAAGTTTGAATTTTTTTAAAAGATACGATTTTTCTAACGATTTGTGGAAAACGCTACGGGTTAGCAACGAGTTACATTTAATCGCTGCATAACGGTCAACGTGGCCACGTTTTAGAACATGGGATATATGGATCTTCAAACCCAAAACCTCTAGCAGAAAAAAAAAAGAGAGAGACACTGATGTGATATTCATTTGAAAGTACATATGGGATTTTACCACAAAAAGTACATATTAGATGAAACAATTTCAGATCTTGCACATATACAAATTTTAGTTTTAAAAACTGTAAATATTGGTTGAATATTTTTTATTATATTTTTAGTTAATTTAAAGAAAAACTAGTTAATTTAAAGGGCGGGTATATTGTTTGTTTTAAATTTCTTTTTAGAAATTTAATTTTCATATTTATGTTTTTATTTGTAATCATACTTGTGTTTTTCTTTATGATCATATTTGTGTATAAATCTTAATCAAAATCTATTTTAGAAAATAATAGCAATTTAAAAGTTGATTCACATACGCTCGGTTCTTTGTAATCATATGCTCGTAGATTCGTTTTTTTGTAATCATATTTGTTTGTTCTAGATCTTGATCCGCGGGTATAATGTTGGTTTGTAATTTTTTGCTTTTTATGTTTCCGTAAATAGTGTAACATTTTCTGTAATTTTTTCTTATATGTTAAAGAAATTTAATTTATATACAATTATATAACGTAAGGTTATTTTAACGTAGTGATTAGTGTATATTTATAGAAAAATGTAATGTTATATAACGTATTAAGGTAGGGTCAGTTTTTTTTTACTGTGAGAATAATAAGATCACCTGATTTTCATACATATACACTAATTAGGATAACCCTAACCCTAAGTTATGAAAATTATGAGCTGTTCGATTATCTGCTCTATCAAATGTATCTCGTGGTCTACCTGAAGATCACCTGATTTTCACCTATCTTATCCTAGGTTTGAAGCATGCACAATGCATTTTCTTTTATTTTTAAAAAATATTTTTAATGAAATGGCAAAACCGTAAATATACCATCTTCTTCTTTTAGAGTTCGATAAGGGTTTCTGCAATTTTTACCATTGCAGTTATCACAGATCTGTCATGATTAACAAAATCTTGTGTTTTTCTCATAGTTTTTCATCAAATCTGTAAATCTCACATCTAATACTCGATTCCAATCATTTAAACCCCAATAATGGATTGTTGGCAAAACCGATTTCTTAACTGATTATAGTAAATTCGCCACGCTTGGTCTATACCGGCACTCGTAATCAACCTCCACACCTGCATTTTAGAACATGTATTCATAACAATTGTGATAAACAAAAAAATAAAAAGCGAAAACTGTTTTTGGTAGAAACAATTATAACGTGGTTAGTGTTTAAATATAATTAGATACAATTATATAAATAAAATAATAAGTGGATAAATATGTGGACATAACTTTTTATTAGCTGTTCATTTTGATGTTTTAATAGAATACTAGATTCTGACCCGTCTTTAAAAAAGCGAGTATATTTTTTGTTTTACATCTTTTTAGGTCTTTTCAATTGGTAATTTAAATATATGCTAATGGCATAAAGCATAATAAATAATATTCTAAATAATGATAAAGATAAAAGAAATAATAGTTGGACCATACTTTTATCAATGGGTCACACTGCTATTTTAATAGAATAGATACTAGTGGTGTGTCCGCGGTGCGTGCGGAATGTAGATAATTGTTCAACCATGTGTTTGGTATGTGTTGATGTTGATAATGTTTATACTCGAAATTAGGTCCCAAATTTTGTGGTGCTAAAATGGTGGTCCACTACAAGAAAACACAAATTTAACGACGGCCAAAATCGTCGTTATTTCCTCGGAAAAGACGGCTTACGAGGAAATGGCGATGAAAGGCGTTTCGTCGTTATATGATTGTCGTAAGAGAAGATTCGTCGTCATTTCCTCGTTAATTAGCGAGGTTATATTTTCCTCGTAAAGAAGAATTAAGTTTTCGTCGTAAAGACCACGTGGGGTTTCCACGTAACGCGGTCGTTGTGTTTCCTCGTAAGAAACTCGTAAATGATTCGTCGTAAAAGACCCGCAAAAACCTCTAAATAAATTCGTCGTAATAAAAACGTAAGGAACACGAAAACAATTCGTCGTAATAGAATCGTAACTAAATCCACGTAAAATCCTCGTTAATTGTTCCTCGATATTTCGTCGTTAATTTTCCTCGTTAATACATCGGGAATTAGCGACGCAATTACTTTGTTTTCT
>NC_027756.1:35909432-35914514 GCF_000695525.1 Brassica oleracea var. oleracea
TCTCTATGCATATACATCCACCTCCGCAACTCGAAAATATTTCCCAAGCCCGACATTTTTTTCACGTTTTTTTTCTTGTTGGTGTGCTTAAAATTATGTTCAAACCTCCATATATATAGAAAATTTTCGAATCTGGTAGTTGAATTTTGCTAGGAATTTACGACGAAAAATTAGGTAGGTGGCAAAAAAAACGTGTTAAGTTGGTGGATTTCTCGTTCTTTCCTCGTAAGTTATTTCCTCGTAAAAATCATGCTAAAATTACGACGAATTTGCGACGAAACACATTTTTCTCGGAAAAACCACGTCAACTTACGACGATTCTACGAGGAAAAGAGTTACTCGGTATTTTACAAGGCCATTACGAGGAAACTTTATTTCCTCGCAATTTCACCGTTAAGTCATCGTAATTTCACGAGGAATAGTTTTCCTCGTTAAATTTCCTTGCTAAAACTGTGTTTTCTTGTAGTGGTCATCATTGTTGTGTTACTTGAGTAGTACTTAGGTAGTTTTAACTTACGTAGGCAATGACTTATGGTTTGTGAGTTAGTGGATAGTAAATTGATCTGAAAAGAAATTTTGGAATTGTGTTCGACCAATTATGTTTTTGTAAGGCGGTTGTATAATTTAAGTTGTTGCTGTAGCCATTTTTAATAGTTTTGTAAGGCAGACTTAAATGCAACTGATGGAGTTTATTGAAGTTGTATCTATTCAATTGTCTATTCTTAGTGTGTTACTACTGTGCATAAGTGTAAAGTAGTGTTCACTTGCCGTTTCCGTATGAGTTCATATATTATTGTACGTTAGTGTGCAGAAATATATTTAATTTTGCTGATGACTGAATAATGTAATGGTTTTTGGTTAAATTGTTGTGGGGCTGTGTTTTGTTACTTTGTGCCATATATCTGGACGACCGTTGAAGCACAAGAACTTTTTTGATATCTTGGTAATGTTCGAATTGGTTCGGATTCATTTTTATCTAATTTATAATTGTTTATGTGTAAAGTTTACATGTTCTCTAATAGGTGAACCGAAAAAGGGTTTAGTTTTCATCTTATGACACATTCATTCTCATAGTGTCGTATTTAACTATTTTAATACAATTTTGTTATGTTTTGTGACTAAATAAAACACATCTTCATCGTTTGATGTGGTTTGATGGGGTTGACATTTTATACTAAACAAAAATTGAAATTTAAAGTAAGAGTAACATATAACATAAATTTATTTTCTCATATTAATGGTAGATTTTTTTGATAAATAAAGGTAATTTTAAAATATTAAAATATAAATGTATTAATATAGCTAATTTCTTATGATTTTAAAAATTAAAATTAATTTGATTTAAAAAATATTTCATTGATTATAAATATATATAGACTATAAAATATTGTATTTATATGTATATTTGGCCAAATAATAAGAAGAAAAAATATATGTGAAATCTTATAACATTTTTAAAAATATGTTGGTACACCAATTGAGTATGATTGTCTTCATGAATGAACAAAGCAGGGATTTTATTATTACTTCTTAATCTCATGGGTCATAACCATCACTTAAGGGAGAGAATGACGATGAAAATTCTTCTTGCTTTACTGAATTTTCATAATTTAAATTCAGAAACAAAACATCTCCGTCTTTATGCGTAAACATTTAAAATTTGTCAACTAATTCTATACATTCTTCTTCGTCGACAAAAACCTCAAAGGAATAAGTAGAAGATGCATGAGGTCTCATAAACGGTCTTTGTGGAATCTGCAAGATTTTTTATTATTTTTGGAAAACAACCTGCGAGTACATATATGTATGTGTGTGTGCAGGTAAAATATCAATTTGCATAGATAAGCTGGTTTTTGTTTCAGAGTAGCAGGAGTATTGAGTTTCACGAAGAAATACGTCCTTATTTATAGATAGATACAAATTTCCTCAGTAACTATTGAGAAAGAGTAGAAATATTGAATACGACGTAGTGGAAATAGTAGATTTAAAGGCGTAACTGAGAAACTTAAATGGTGAATTGAAGTAGCAAATAAATGAAACTGCAGCCGTTACAGAGGAGTTGTTCGGAGGCGTCGTGATCTTGCGGCTCTGCTCTGGATCTTCAACATCTAAAAAGTGAAAACTCTATAAACGTATGAGCCTAAATAAAAAAAAAACAATATAACAACTCAATAACTTACTTAATACAACACTTGGTTCATTAACATAAATAAAAACATGAGATGAATAAATAATGAGATGACACGTGTTGCATTTTGAAACCCTCTTCGCTGAGGTAGCTTCATGAAACTGCAGCCATTACAGAGGAGTTGTTCGGAGGCGTCGTGATCTTGCGGCTCTGCTCTGCATCTCCAACGTCTAAAAGGTGGAAACTCTATAAACGTATGAACCTAAATAAAAAAACAATATAAAAGCCCAATAACTTACTTAATACAACACTTGGTCCATTAACATAAACAAAAATATGAGATGAATAAATAATGAGATGACACGTGTCGCATTTTGAAATCCTCTTTGCTGGAGTGGCTTCATGAGAAGCGAGAATTGTCAACTTTATTGTAATAGATAGATATACTTTAAAGCATCTTCGGTATTTAGTTTCAACGAATAATAAAACACCAAATTTCAAATTAGTTACGAAGTGAATACGAAATTAGAAAATGTAAATATAGAGAAAACGTAATCATTTAACAGAAAAAGATTTCCACATTATACCCACTCTTAGAAATCACTATTTATTATGTGACTGCAGAAATCACAAAGTTCTAAAATAGTAATACACATGCAGAGAAAGAACTATTAAATGTATAAAGAACTACTTAATGGTGCGCCATCAAAAACCCAATTAGTGGCATAAAAGACATATATATGATAATAATTTTGGGTTTCAAACATTTTTTTTTGTTTCTCCATAAACGTTTCTCACATGTGCCAACAAAAAAAAGTTTCAAGCAAATGTACTCGTCATATGACTTATATATGTGGTATACAATTTTTTGACAAAAAGAACTATATAAATATCAGATTTCAAATGTTATTTTGATAGAGTTTCTTATAAAACAAATATTATAGGGTTTATTTGCCAAATAACAAAAAAAACAGGACAATTAAATTTGTAGAAAAAGGGTAAAAAGAGATAAGCAAAGAAAACAAGAGACAGATAGTGATTTTGGGTAGCTAGTGAAATTGTGTGTTTTTTTTTGGTTATTTGACCTAATTTCCCAATTTGTGACAACATATTTAGCTATGTCCAAACGCAAAAATAAAGTTGTGCTAAAATTAAAGTAAATGTTGTCTAGTTACGAGGCAGTTTCTTTCTGTATAAAAGCACAAACATCTCTCCAGCTGTATTCTTTTATATATAGATACCCATCTTTTTCGTATTCATATTCCTAATTTATTCCTCTCTTTTTCATCGTTTTAGAATACTCTTTTCCAGTTTGCTTTTATTTTTACTTTAATTAAAGCTAAGAATCAACCTAAATTAGAAAAAAATACATATACAAAAAATAGCCTATCTTAGATAATCAGCCAACCATTGTTGATACAAATCTTCAACTAGCTAGAAATCTTTTTATAATACAACATGACACTTGATGTTGTCTTTTATTTTTTCAAGTACATGTCATGTAAGAAAATATTTTAAAATTTTGATTTTGTTATTTTATTCATCGTAAAAGCATCATGTATTTTTCTCACTAATTTTTTTTTACTAAATGTTTTTTATAGATTAAATAATTTATAATTTTACGCCACACATATAGAGGGATAAAAAAATATTACTTCAAATATAGAGTAAAATTATTCATTTACTATATTTTAGAGTTAATTTTTTTTTACAAAATGATCCTTCACTTTTTATATATTTCCTTTTTATCTAAATAAATTTATATATTAATATAACTTTGTACATTTAAATATTATTAAATTAATAAAATTATACTCCATCCGTTCATAATATATGATATTTTGGCTTAGTGCACAAAGATTAAGAAAATTATTTTTTTTCTAAAAAGAACTTTTAAAGATATAATTTTAAAATCATTCAACCAATTATAAAAAAGACCATAAAATATTATTGGTTGAACAGTTTCCAATAAAGTTAAAGTTAATCTTAAAATCTTAAAACATCATATATTTTGAAATAACATAAACTTTTTAAAACAGCATACAATTTGAAACTGAGGTAGTATAAAAAAAATTATTCCAAGAATTGTTTACTCTGTACAGAAAATCAAAGACAAAGAAGTTCATTGCTCACTTTAAAATGCGTTAATTGATCATATGTGGAGAGATACAGTAACGATAATAAGGGCTAAACAAAAATGTATGCTGTTTAATTTTGATAATATAGTAGTTATTATAATTTTACAGGATAAAACAAAAGGATAAAATTTTAACATTTTAAAAGTTATGGATTATACAATAAATTAATAAACAAATAGAAAATGAATATATTTAGAATATTTTTTTGATCTAAAAATAGAGAGAATTATTGGAACAAACCCTTCATCTATTTTAGAGTACTCTATTTTTAGAATTAAAAACATAAACAATAATGGAGATGGTATTTTTTTTTTTGACATAGAACGGCTGATCTATTACTCAAACTTGAGGTGAAATAGAACAACCAATATAATACAGGTTCCTATGAAAGGATTCCGCTATCTTAGCTAATGAATTAGACGATACATTTTCAGTTCGAGGAATAAAAACAATCGAGAACTCTGGGAATCTGCTCTTGAACTTCTACAGTGTTGAGGTCAAAACGGGTCACGACGGAATCAATGCCTGAAAGTTCTCAGAAAACCAATTCTCGATCGATCCTTGAAAACTAGACAATCCCAGAAAACGGTTAATCAAGTAAAAGACAGTTTTTCGCGGATGCGAACCGAGGAATGTCGAGAAGAGGATCAGTCTGGATGAGGTCTCGATCGTAGGCGAGGACCGTCTCAACCGAGGTCACCTCACCCATGGGCGAGGACGATCCGCACCGAGGTCACCTCGCCCATGGGCGAGGATGACCCGCGCCGAAGTCACCTCGCCCATGGGCGAGGACCGACCTCCCGTCCCGAAACCGTG
>NC_027756.1:35915112-35917614 GCF_000695525.1 Brassica oleracea var. oleracea
GGACCTTCAGGGAAGGCTAGGTTAGCTTGGCTTTCCTTCGATTAACAAATCTTGACGGCGTGAATTTCGGTTCCCACAGTTTGGCGCTAGAAGGAGGGGAGGTACAGATCTATCTCTCACGCAACCGCGCACACTCAGTCAGGTATGACGATCGACGCTGACAAAGACAAGCAAACACACGTTGGGACTTTCGTCAATGCCAACGCTGAAAGAAATCCAGCTGGAAACGTATCCACGGTCACTACGAACGCTGTGATACTGGACCAGATGAAAGAAATGTTCGCCTCCGCTCAGAAAAAGTCGGACGAACAAGGAAAGCTCATGGCCTCTCTCGCAAAACAGGTGGAAACCTTAACTGAGAAGGCCAGAGTAAAAACCCGCCCGGGGCCATGAGAGCCCGCAGCGGCAGAAGACTCGATTTCGAGACTCCGAGCGATCGGGCCACACGGGCAGAAAAGGATTCTTCAGGTCAGAACCCTGACGAAACAATCCCGCCAGGCGCACAACCGACCGCGGAGAACCTTCCACCTCCCGCCGGAAGCAACGAAGGAGGCGATTTCGAGCGGATTGGACTGGTCGTTTATGTCTAGGCTCGGATCTGGATATAAACGACCAGTCCGATCACTCGAACGGAGGTGCCGACGTCCATCCGAGTAGAACGCAAAGCCAGTCCGCTCGGCAGGATGCGTCGTTCGAAAAGCTCATGAATAAGGAAGACGAAAACCTCTATTGGGTAGAGCAGGAAGAACTGGCCGAGAATCAGGCTCGGATTCACCGCAGCCAACGCCGACAGGCTCGCAAGGCTGCTAGAATCCTGATGAGATCCATGATCTCCGCGAGTACATCACAAAAACTGCGGCAGAAGTCAAGGCGGTAAAGTCACAGATTCACCACGCGACAAGCGCTGCACCCGAGATCGACAGACTTCTCGTGGAAGCACGGAAAACTCCGTTCATTGCCCGGATCACGGAAACTAACATCTCAGATCCTGGGAAGATCAAAATACCCGTCTACGATGGTACTACCACCCGAAGGCGTATCTGCAGTATTTCCATATCGCGATGGGAAGGTGCAAACTCAAGGAACGCGAACGAGACGCTAGCTACTGCCTCCACTTCGTCGAAAACCTCAAAGGAGCCGCGCTCGAATGGTTTTCTCGTCTGAAACGAAACTCCATCGGAAGTTTCCGTCAGCTCGCCTCGGAGTTTCTCAAACAGTATTCCATGTTCATGGACAGGGAAACCTCAGACGTCGACCTTTGGAGTCTATCTCAAAGAGAGGACGAACCACTCCGCAAATTCATGAACAAGTTCAAGCTGGTAATGGCAAGAGTCACTGGAATCAGCGACGAAATGGCAGTCGACGCTTTGCGGAAAACTCTCTGGTACAGGTCGAAACTCTGGCAATGGATATCCCTTGAAAAACCGAGAACAATCCAGGACGCTCTTCACGAGGCAACAGAGTTCATCATAGGAAGAAGAGATGAAAGTCCTCTCCCAGAAGTACAACCCGCAGAAGACGTCTGCGAGAAGGAAAAACCCTCGCAACGACAGGTATGTCCACCACGAGGGAGAAAATCTCCAGGGCGAGCATAATTACGCTATCAACTCCGAACAGGGAAAGACTTTCGGAAATACCTGGACCAGGAACCAGTTCAAGGATAATTCCTACTGCGAGTTCCACTATGAACTGCAAGGTTCTTGGGGCAAGGCTTGCTGCGAAGCTCCTCGCCGGTGAAATTTCGAAGGTCATAGGCATAAAAGACCTCCTCCTGGATTCCGATTGCCCTCCCAGAACTGATAAAGAGTCCCCCAAAAATGACACCCGTGAAAATCAGTTGGGCGAGAAACGCGGAAGGAGGAAGGATGACCGAGGAAACGACAGCAACCGTCGAAGGGTGAGCATGATCATTGGGGAATCACAATTCTATCGCGATTCTATCTCGTTGATCAGAGCTTATGGACGGAAGGCTGAGACGAGTTCAAGCTGGCTGGCTCGTTCCCCAACCGACGAAGCCCCTAACAATACGATCGTCTTCGAAGAGCGGGAAACCATCGGAATCGACAAACCTTACTGCGACCCATTGGTTATCGATCTGGTAATCTGAGACCTGGAAGTGGGAAGGATCCTTATCGACACGAGAAGCACAATTAACGTCATCTTCCGCGATACCCTCCGGAAGATGAACATCGAACTCGGAGAAGTCATCCCGGAACCAAAACCTCTCACCGGTTTCTCAGGTGCAACGTCAATGACCCTCGGATCAATCAAACTCCCAGTGATGGCTAAAGAGGTGATGAAATCATTGACTTTGCGGTAGTCGATAACCCGGCCATCTACAATGTCATCATGGGAACTCCTTGGATCAATGCCATGAAAGCGGTACCGTCGAATTACCACATTGGCATCAAATTCCCAACTCCAAACGGAACAGCGGTAATCTAGGGTTACCAGAAATAGTCTAGGCTCTGCTTCTTGGCCGAGCATAAACTACGACAAACT
>NC_027756.1:35923752-35932862 GCF_000695525.1 Brassica oleracea var. oleracea
TTCTCAAACAGTATTCCATGTTCATGGACAGGGAAACCTCAGACGTCGACCTTTGGAGTCTATCTCAAAGAGAGGACGAACCACTCCGCAAATTCATGAACAAGTTCAAGCTGGTAATGGCAAGAGTCACTGGAATCAGCGACGAAATGGCAGTCGACGCTTTGCGGAAAACTCTCTGGTACAGGTCGAAACTCTGGCAATGGATATCCCTTGAAAAACCGAGAACAATCCAGGACGCTCTTCACGAGGCAACAGAGTTCATCATAGGAAGAAGAGATGAAAGTCCTCTCCCAGAAGTACAACCCGCAGAAGACGTCTGCGAGAAGGAAAAACCCTCGCAACGACAGGTATGTCCACCACGAGGGAGAAAATCTCCAGGGCGAGCATAATTACGCTATCAACTCCGAACAGGGAAAGACTTTCGGAAATACCTGGACCAGGAACCAGTTCAAGGATAATTCCTACTGCGAGTTCCACTATGAACTGCAAGGTTCTTGGGGCAAGGCTTGCTGCGAAGCTCCTCGCCGGTGAAATTTCGAAGGTCATAGGCATAAAAGACCTCCTCCTGGATTCCGATTGCCCTCCCAGAACTGATAAAGAGTCCCCCAAAAATGACACCCGTGAAAATCAGTTGGGCGAGAAACGCGGAAGGAGGAAGGATGACCGAGGAAACGACAGCAACCGTCGAAGGGTGAGCATGATCATTGGGGAATCACAATTCTATCGCGATTCTATCTCGTCGATCAGAGCTTATGGACGGAAGGCTGAGACGAGTTCAAGCTGGCTGGCTCGTTCCCCAACCGACGAAGCCCCTAACAATACGATCGTCTTCGAAGAGCGGGAAACCATCGGAATCGACAAACCTTACTGCGACCCATTGGTTATCGATCTGGTAATCTGAGACCTGGAAGTGGGAAGGATCCTTATCGACACGAGAAGCACAATTAACGTCATCTTCCGCGATACCCTCCGGAAGATGAACATCGAACTCGGAGAAGTCATCCCGGAACCAAAACCTCTCACCGGTTTCTCAGGTGCAACGTCAATGACCCTCGGATCAATCAAACTCCCAGTGATGGCTAAAGAGGTGATGAAATCATTGACTTTGCGGTAGTCGATAACCCGGCCATCTACAATGTCATCATGGGAACTCCTTGGATCAATGCCATGAAAGCGGTACCGTCGAATTACCACATTGGCATCAAATTCCCAACTCCAAACGGAACAGCGGTAATCTAGGGTTACCAGAAATAGTCTAGGCTCTGCTTCTTGGCCGAGCATAAACTACGACAAACTCGGAACACCCCCGCGGTTAACCCGAATCTGGATAAGAAAGCTCAAAACGCTCCCGAGAGCTCCATAAAAAGTGATCCAGAATCACCCGACCAGGCAACGACTCCAGACAGCGACATAGTCCCCGAGTCCATCGCCTTACCAGCGGACATCCCGACTCCTGAAATGGTCGTCGATCCAACTGAAGCCCCAACGGCTGAAGTAACCGGAACGATCCCAAACAGCGAGTAGGAGCAACCGCAACAACAAGCAGAACTACGAGATGGCTTGATCCTCGAAATAGGTACGTTGGCAGCTTGTCATATCGACAAGTTCAGCTATCACCCTCGTTAAAAAGGAAGGGGTGGGTACGTATACTCGTGTACTCCTACAAAGTCTGAAATATCCATGAATGTACTCGATATTTTCGAAACTTTTTCAATAAATTCTAGCTTCTTCCGATGTTACGATTCACTTGCAATAAGTCACAGTAATCTAAGGTTGGCCTAAGAAACGCCCAAGATAAGGGCATACCATCCAAGCAGTCCTTGGACGAAAACTAATTCCCACATAACTCACACATACTCATGGTCAAGCAAGACCGAAAAAACGCATCTTCTATAAAACGAAGATCGTAGCCATCTCATAGCAAAAGACATATCTTCGAGAAAGCGAGACGTCGTAAATATTTCTCGAAAGATATTATCCAAATACACAGTCCAACTGTGACTCTAAAATACAAAATGCCCGTCGATTGTCCTCGACGGACAAAAATGCCCGTCTATTGGCCCCGAAAAACAAGTCCAAAACGTTCTCTAAAAAAGAACTCGTAGTCAAACCTTTCATAAAAATTAATGGTTCTCTTACATCCGACAAGGATACCATAGCGCGCTATACAAGAAATCCAAAATTTTGGTCAGCACACCAGACGTTCTCTGAAGAGTGCTAGATTTTTCCCACACAAGTCATATAAGCCGGCGCCCAGTCGCAGACTTTAATCGGAAAGAATCAGGTAGAAATCGCCAACGGGCAAAACGAAAGCCGATTAGTCGTCGCATAGCCTTAGAGCCGAAAGTAAACTTAGGTCTTGCCCTAAACCCAGTCCTACTGGTCCATTAACATCTCAAGGCATGATCGAAATCTTGAGATAAGGGTAAAGGGAAATCTTGAGATAAGGGTAAGGGTCAAGATACCCAGACATCGACACTCCAAATGAGTCCGCAGGCTGATCTACTTCTCCTCCCTCGTCTGCAGCATCGGCTCCCACTTCCATTGTGTCCTCCGAAACCTCGATGGGTTCCCAAAGCTCTCGGATCCTCCCCTCGATTGGAGGAACCATCGACTCGGCCTGGACTTCCGTCGTGCCCTCCGAAACCTCGATGGGTTCCCAAAGCTCTCGGATCCTCCCCTCAATTGGAGGAACCATCGACTCGGCCTGGGCGCACCCATCCATGAGGCCTAACATCTCAGCAACCTCAGAGAGAAAAGAGAAATCAGCGTTCTGCGACTTCCAAAGGGTACCAACCGAACCGCGGCATTCGCGGAAGTCACCCACGTAGTCTTGAGCGTCCTTGAAACTCCTGAACTCAGCATCAAACAACGTAACTCTCCTCGCTAACTCAACAGCAATCGTCCTCCTCCCTTTCCTCTCTGCACGAATGAGAGCTCGGGAATGGGACTCAGCTTGTCAGCTTGTCTGCGCTCTCTTTCCGCAACCTCGTTCGAAAATGGATGAATTTCCTCTCGATCTCTTTGGCCTTGAAGTGCGAAAGACGCTCCTCTCTGAAACTTCCGTCAAGCATTGAATTAAAGATCTGCATTCCCTACACGAATAAAGGGTCAAACATGGAAGCAACAAATGAAGACTCGCCAAAAAAAAAAAAAAAATTTCAGAGACTAAAACCTCGTTGATCAACCGAGAACCTTCCGCGACCACTTCTCTCCTCGACGCTTCATCCAGTGACGCTGGAGTAGTAAAACCGGGAGGAAGGTTGGCAAAGAAGTCATCCGGAAGAGGAGCCTCGCTGGTTCCACTCCCACCACCCGGGGTGAAACCCGAGTTCCATCCGGATAGCGGAAGATCTTCTGAGACAAAGTTTCTGTCTTCGAGAGTGATTCCCTTGTCCTTTCGGGCCTAACTCTCTCCCTCAGATCGGGAACAGCGTCGGGGTGTGGCTCGTCCATGTCTGATGCACGTAAAGGTCGGGAGACGCCTCGCGATCAGTAGAGCGCCACTGCATTCCGGATCCTCTCTAGGGTGAAGGAATCCCAAAAGAACGGGCCATTGCGGAGAAGATCGCGCTTAGAAAACAGGTCCCTGTGGATCACGAGGAGGATACTGTTCGCTGCAAAAAAAAAAACTTACTCCACCTATACATAGGAAAAAAAGGATACTATTCATTCTCGGACTTTCGGCAAACGATTACGTCTAATTCCATCAAAACAAGTCATACCGCAAGCTAGGACATCACACCCAGGTCCGCGGATCCTAGCTAGCTTGGGGGCTAACTGTTGAGGTCAAAACCGGTCACGACGGAATCAATGCCTGAAAGTTCCCGGAAAACCGACTCTCGATCGGTCCTTGAAAACTAGACAATCCCAGAAAACAGTTAATCAAGTAAAAGACAGTTTTTTTTACGGATGCGAACCGAGGAATGTCGAGAAGAGGATAAGTCTGGATGAGGTCTCGATCGTAAGTGACGACCGTCTCACGTCCCGAAACCGTGCATCCTCGGCTAAGTTCCCGTAACACAATCCTTGGGCCCTTGGACGCAATACCCATGTCTCATCTCGCTTAGGATTATCAAAGAAAGATTTCAGGAAAAGTTATAAAAACTTGGTCGTCAAAATGGATTCCTGCCTGTCGTATAAAATGGCTATGGTTAGCTTGAATACCAGTTGCCTTAACTATACGGGGAATTGGAATCCTTTCGGAAAAACCAACTGCTGTTTCTTAGGAAAAATCGTGAAAATGTCTAAGTCCCAAAACAGCCCAAAAGGGCCCTGAACCGCGGCTAAACGGCCCACTTACGATTTTAGAACAGGATTGAGCGTAAGGCTGATATCACGGTTTATTTTTTATTCGCATGAAAAGATAAATGTCAAGTTTCCAAAGATAATCATGAAGGGTGACGAAAAATGGAAAAGTCCGTCTCACGACGAATCCGGCCCAGGAAAAGGTGCAAACCGACCTAGAGAGAGTATATAAGGAGGGCTTAAGGCGAGGAGCAAGGGAGAGCTTTCTCATAGCAAACTTAATGCTTAGAGCAATTTAGGCATTTTTCCGTTTTTACTATCGAGCTGCGACTCGACTAGGTTAGAACTTAGCTGGCTAGACTAGCGAACGTACCGACAGCTCTCATGGCCTAGGATCTCACCTGTTGTTCACGCTCAAACGCGAATTCGGAAATAAGACCTCTTTGTTCTCTTTTCGCTTTTTTACGATTTATTACTTTCGACTCTTTCATATTGATTGTGTTGTGTGTGGCCGAGCAGATAACCGAGACCTTCAGGGAAGGCTAGGTTAGCTTGGCTTTCCTCCGATTAACAAATCTCGACGGTGTGAATTCCGGTTCCCACATGCAGCTCACCTAGTTCAGTGGAGAAGTTGAGCCATGCTCCAGGGTCTTGAATCATTGAGACGAGATCCTTACAATCGGTGCCAAAAACCTGACACGTCGATAGTTGAAGCATCCACTACATCGCCCATAAAGGGCCTCAAGCTCCGAATGGAGTGGTGAGATTTTTCGGCGTTGGTTTCTTGCTCCCAATAGCTGAGTTGTTCCTCCTGAGGTTTTCCATGTCCATCCATAACCACTAAAGAATGCGTCATGTGTCCATGAACCATTTATTAGACATCTCTCTGAATTTGTTATCTACTCCGGGGTTATTCTAACTGTTTGTTCTTCTTGTTTAATGTTTGTTTCGAACCAAGCATGGCATTCTGATTCAGCATGTCAGGCAGTTCCCAAGGGGTCTCTGTCTATTCGTCTGAAAAGTTTATCATTCTTTGCTTTCCAAATATACCACATAATCCAGGGATATGGGTCTTTATCCAACTCAGGGTCTTCTATGTCATTTTTCCTCCAAAAAAGATAGTCAATGTTTGCATAATGACTCGTGGTGTCGAACATTGTTGGTGGGGTTGGAGTTGTTGCATGTGCCCATGTCTGTAATGCTGGAGGAAACTCAAAGATGGCATGATTTATGGTTTCATCATCTGCTCCACATCTGGGACAATGATTGTCGCATCGCATGTGAAGTATTTTCCTCTCAAGACTCTAGCTACCAAAAAATCTGGGTGATACCACTCAAATTACCCTAAGGAGTGAATTAGTCTCTCAAATAAGAGGTTCAATTGCAGTACTTTGGGATCGAATCCACAAGGAGCTAGGGAACCTATTAAATCTAGTCAAATTATTAATTCTAAGTTTTTTTGTTGTTTTATGGTTTAAAAGTAAATAGCAATCCTAATTGAGCAAGTCTATTGCTCGACTAACAAAATGATTGGGGGTGTAACTTATTGGAAGATATTAGATGCAGGATTTCTATTCAGGTGTTGGAGATTATAATCCTATAGATGCCTAACAGTTGCATGCATGATATATTAAAGCTCAACTCCTTAATCACAGTGATCAGCGATGGCAATGTTTCACTTGTTAACTAACTAGATCTTGGATTTCAGCTGTCGTCTTTTGATCACAAGAAAGTGTCGATCGATGATCCTATAGGGATATCGATCGATACACCTTTCGCAATATTGATCGATTGTCCAAACACAATATCGATCGATTCTTCTAGCTAAGCCCTAAGCGCAGGTTGATAATGCTCACTAGTCTCCTAGATCAGCGGTTAGCATCTCTCTAGCAGTCCTAGCATGACAGATTAGATTCAGGACAGGATGGTCAAGGATGCTTGACTCATGCTAATTCCCAGGTTCATGTTCTAGTTAGAAAGGCTAAAACAAGCATTAATGAACAATCAATCAATGAATATCACAACTTAGCAAATCTATAGTTGGGGCTAATCCCTCTAACCTATTTGAACCCTGAATCTAACAAGTGAACTACTCAGACATAGCTAAACAAATCATGACACAAAATATAGATAAAAACTGCATAGAATAGAATAGATGAATCAATGGAGTTCCAATCACAAATCTCTCTATAATTTTCTCTCCTAAAACTCTCTGCTGAAAATAAGAATACAATGGTGGCCAAAAGCTCTCTTGCCTCCTAACACTTAGGCAAGTATATAACTATTAGGTTAAAAACTCGTCAGGGGTAATCTTGTAATTTGGTGAAGCCTTGGGTTTAAAGTAGGCTGGAACCAATTTGCGCATCTCGTGTCTCGACATCGATCGATGGTACAGGATGTACATCGATCGATCATAATCTTCAATCGTCGAGGCTTCTCTTCTGTATCGATCGACGGCACTGGATGTGCGTCGAACGATTGCTTCTTCTTCGTATCGACCTCTAATGGTCAGCTCGGATGAAATCTCTTTTAAGCTCCTAAATGCTCCATAATCATCACTTTACTCCAAGATACTCCTGAACCTGAAAACATACCTAATATGATAGAATATATAATATATAGATAGTAAAACACTTATATACCATGGATAAAAATTGGGCAAATCCATGGTGTATCAACTCCCCCAGGCTTACCTTTTTGCTTGTCCTCAAGCAAAACAAACATGTAGTCTCTCTGAAAGAGGTTTGAAAACAGCAGGGACTTATAGATTTAAAACACAGAAATCATCACCTCTACAATTTCGCAAACCACATCTAAAAAGTCTTAATCACAACAACACATTATGCATTATCCTAGCTTAGCAACCAAATTCAACTTGTCTACAACTCAGCAAATCATGTCTAACATTCCCCTCTACAAACCTCATTTCTTAGTATAAATATAAAAGTGAATGATTTACCTTAGGAGTATCGATCACAGGATGCAAGGCTTTTCAGACAAGTATCTGGAACTGCAGGTAAAAGTTAGTTCCTAAATTCTCCTTCTCTAATTTCTCTCTTGAGTCAAAGTCTGCTTATATTGCAAGATCAGTGACCAAGATTGGACAGGCTTCCATGAATCAAGACTTAATGGTGGTTGCCACCAAGCCCTGTTCACTTCTTTTTGACCTATATCCAAAAATTATTTGTGAAGCGAGCCTTGAAGATTGTCGCCTCCAAGTCCCGTTCGAATTCTTTTATTGGAATCTTTATGAATCAAACCTTAATGGTTTTAGCCACCAAGTCCTGTTCAGATTCCTCCTAACTAAATCCTAAGTCCTAATTAAGTAATAAATTTCGGATTTTTTTTAACTAACTAACTGCTCTAGGGTCGAAATAGAGAGAGGAAATGTGATAAATGAATCTAGACAAGGCGTTACCTTCTAGGCTTGTCTGAAGAATCCGATCTCATGTATACCAAGCCCCAAGACAAGCGATTATGTCAGGTTTAGTATTGGAGGTAAGCTTTGTTCCTTTAAACAATCAAGGCAAGTGTGTACAGTTGACAGGTTGATCCACTTTAGCATCTTTAGTACTATCTGAAATCAATAAATCTAGAATGGGGCTAAAGAGTGGGTAGACATTCAAGTATAAATAAATAATAAGATCATAGTCTCTTTCACATAGCTAAGCATAATTTATTAAAAATCATTTTATAAAAATCAGAATAAATTATATCAGTAAACCTCCCCCAAACTTAAATTACACTGTCCCAGTGTAACACAGTCGGAGTTATGGTTGAAACTAAATCATAAGTACTCAATGTAACAAGTTAGGAAGATAAACCTGACCGGAGTGGGAATCGATCGATGTGCATCGGTATGCATCGATCGTCGTATGTGATTGTAGGTCGATCGATGTCGACGTCTCGTCCACGGTCGATATGGTGATCATCCTACTTGGGTCTTGCAATAAATCTGAAAGAATGAAAACGAAAGTAAATACTAGTAACTAAGAAAACCAAATAAAATTACCTAATAGTGGGTGGCCTCCCACTCAGCGCTTTGTTTTAGTCTTTTAGCTTGACTGTGGAGGTGTGTGGCTAGTTGGTTGAAAGACATCTACTTGTGGGGAAACAAGCATCCACCTCATCTCTGCACATTCTGGACCAAGCTGCAATGAAACTTCTTGTGGCCTCATCATTTCTGGTCCATCTCTCATCCATCTTATGTATTGCATTTTAGATGTTCTATAGCCTTTCTTGGGTGTTTTTAATGCTGAACTGATGCCATCCTATCTTGTCGTAGGGGTATGCTGATAGCTCGTTCAGTTCCTCATGCATTGACTCCATTTTGTTTTGTATCAGCTGCTCGGCGTCTGGTGTAGACGTGGTATCGATCGATGCGACCAAGTGTTTATCGGTCGATGCTGGTGCCTTACTGTCGATCAATTTTGAGTGTTCTCTATCGATCGATGCTGATATCTGGTGTTGAGATGCGAATTGCATCTGAATGGATTTGACTTCCTTTTGTAACCACTCTGCATGGCTATCCAGTCCACTGAGTCTGACGTCGAATGGAAAGTAGATGTCATCACACCGCTTCTCAAACCGGTCCTCCATGGTGTCTATAGCTGTGTAAAGCTTTGATGTGATCTGATCAACTTCTGCTGCTGTGTAGGGAAGATGTTCTGTAGGTTTCTTGACGTCGAGCGATGCCCTGCGGAACCTATCGGTCGATGTTGAACATTCCTACTAAAAATCATGTTGATCATTAAGCGTGCCAATGTCCCTCTGACATTCATCATCTGTGTAGACAAGTTGTCCAAGTATAGCATGATAGGTGAGGTGAAACGGTCGTGTATATCCTCGTATGTTTGTAACCT
>NC_027756.1:35932988-35933311 GCF_000695525.1 Brassica oleracea var. oleracea
GTCGTTAATCCTCGTGTTGATGTATGCGATCTCCCATTCATCCTTCTTCTCTGCCAAACTTTCTGATTCTGCAGGAATCTGGGATGTCTGTGGCTTGACGTCAATCGATGTTGCTGTGTTGGCGTATATCGATGTTGATGTCGTAGCTTCCTTCTCAGGAATGTGCTGCTTACTCTCAATATATGTCCTCATCTCTGCCATACTTCTGAAAAGCTCATTGTAACCTCTGTCCAAAGGCTGATAGGTGTCATCTACCAATGTCTTGAGTTCATCTCCTAGCTTTTCCTGAGCTCCACAAATACCAGTCACCATCTCATTAATCT
>NC_027756.1:35933365-35945051 GCF_000695525.1 Brassica oleracea var. oleracea
CTATGTGACTCTCTTCGAATAGGGATGCTCTCTCCAGAATTTTTCTGATGTTGTCCTTGGTAACAGGGATCATCTCATCAGCTACGCTCCTTGCATATCCAGACTCATCTCTGTAGACACCATATTCGTCCTTCTGTTCTCATCTGAACTTTCTGGCTCCATAGATGTCATAAGCACGACGTCCACATTCGTAACGTCTGTCGATCGATGGTGAAGGTGCCTTGTCGAGCGACATAGGTGTTACCCTGTCTAACGATGTAGGAGCAACCTTGTCGATCGATGCTTGGCCAACTGGTCTGCACGATTGGTGTGAACCAATTTCTGTTGTGTCGGCCCTTGGATGTTCGTCTGGAACAGCTGGGATGTTGTATGGAATGCTGCGTTGCTGCATAAACAAGTTGTCTGGTCCATTGGCCAACTGAAGAATATCTGTTATGTCCTCTTTGGATACCTGTAGAATTCTCCCATCCATAGCTCTTGCATGGCCATCTGGGTCCCTGAAAATACCAAATTCATCAGGAGTTAGAAAACCGTAATCAATACTCATATTCTTCTTAGTAAATAAAGAAAGTTTAGGTTTAGAATGAGAATCGATCGATGTTGATTCTGGAGTATCGATCGATGGTAGACGTTTGTCTGCTGAATTAGGGTTTTTGGATCGAATGCTTTTCCTTGATGTTCCTTCTGATTTGTTTGTGGGAGCATTCATCTTTTCTGCTATGGTGTCGTGAGAAGTAATATGGGGTGCAAAACTCCTTATATAGGTATTGGTAAACCTACTTGGAATTGGAATATTCCCTTTTTCCTTTTCAAAGGCGGCGGCTTTAATATCGATCGATGTACCTGGTGTGGTATCGATCGATGCATAAGATCGTTTTGCTGGATGAGGGTGGGTATCGACCGATGCTGAGTAGACTCTGTTGATCGATGGTGGAGACGTGTTGTTGAAGGAGTGGCTTGAATACCTTTCATCCTACATAGCAATCTCTATAGCTCTTTCCTTCCAGTAATCCTCATCATACTCCTCAGTAGGATCCTCATTGGATGAAGAAATTACAGTCTCTACTACAAAACTTTCATGGAATCTACTGTCTGCCCAACTGCCTATTGAATAGTCATCACATCCTCTTTTGTTGGGTTGTTGAAAGGCAAAGTCTGTATAACACTGCTTTGGTAATGTGAAGTGGTCTACCGGTTGATTCCCACCGAGCGACGTGGGATAATGTTCATCGGTCGTCGGTGACTCATTAGAATCGATTGATGAAGCAGTGTGAGTGTCGATCGATTCTGAGTACTTTGTTTTGTACTTTGCTCCACAATGGCATGCTGCAATGTAACCAAGATAATTTCCAAGCTCCATGAGGTTGATCTGTTGTCTCACAACTCGAACTAGGTCATAGTGGATGTCTGGATTTATCAGTGTCAGACACAATCTGTTGGTGTTCATCTCACATACAGCTCCTCCTATAGCAAGGAAAGCTCTTCCATGCAGAAGTGAAGAGTTCCCGTTAAGCTTGATGTCCAGGACATGAAAATCTACTGGGACAAGGGCATTACCAATCTGTACTTCAAGGTCTCTTATGATGCATCCTGAGCTTCTTTCTGAAAGGTCCACGAAGGTGAAAGATTCTGATGAAGGTTCTATTTTCAGACCCAGCTGGTCTGCCATAACCTTAGGTAGTATACTGACTGATTCTCCTATGTCACAAAGTGCATGGGAAAATTCAATACCCTTCACCACATGGTATTACGAACTTCCCAGGATCATTCTTCTTCTTCAATGTGATCCTTTGTTTCACCCATTCCCTGACATGATGAAACATTCTCCTAATGTCCTCCTCAGTCTCCTTAGTCTGTCTGAAGAACATCCACAACTGGTGTGTGTAATAAACTTCATCAAAAGGTTTTTCCACTGAGATTCTGAGGACTTTCTTAGTGAAACCATCCATCTCCTTCTCATTAGCTTCCCTCTTAAGGTTCTTAGGAATCTTCTCCTTTCTTTTCCTTAACCTTCTTCCTTCAGTTGCCTCATCAACTTTCATAGGCTCTGGTGTAGTGTCTGAAGGGTTGGTTATAGGTTCTGGTGGGTTTGCTGAAGGTTTAGGTGGTGTTCTGAGTGTGTTGATTCGGTCACTATCAATATATGGTAATTGCACTCGGTAGGTGAGAGGTGCCCGTCGATCGATGGGAGGTGAGGGGGGTCGATCGATATCAGTCTCTTTCTGTCGGTCGACTGCTGGCTCATGCCGTCGATCGATTTTGACTTAGAAAGGGGAGGGTGGGTGAGGATTTTTTTCTGCGAATTCCTCATGAGTCATGATCAGGTAGTCCTCGGGGACTCCGTCCATACGAAGAGCAGTGATAAGATCCTCAAACCTCTCTAGACGGTCCATAGGATGCTCGTGCGGTAACCCAGAGTAGGGTATCTGCGACACGAGTGTGTAGTACTGAGGCTTCAGCTCAAAATTCTGCTTCTGAATCTCTGGAAGTCGATTAGCTGATCTGTTGGCGTAGTACTTATCTGGACGATTGTAGTCAGCCAGTGCCTTTGGTCGAGCAGCCTCTTCTACAGGTTGAGCAGCTCCTATAGCACCAGTATCAGGGATTACATTCCCCTGAGCGTCTAGTTTCTGACATGTTGCATTACGCAGATGACCATCCTGGTCATACAGGTTTCCATTCTCGTCCTGTCTGAGAATAACAATCGCAACCATGTTTCGCGACTGATGATCGATCGATGTATGCGGTGTGGTATCGATCGATGTCGAACGATGTAGATCGGTCGACGATGAAGGTCGGGTGTCGGTCGACGGTTGGGTGTGAGAATCGGTCGACGTGAAAGCTTCTGTGTCGAGCGATGTGGAACGTTGGTCTTTGCGGATCGTCTGTTCCAAGTGAGCAGGATCTTCTGAGAATAGCAGGTGTTTGTCCTTGTGCTTCTGGTACTGCTGGGCATACACCTGAAAAGACAATAAAAAAATTTTGTGTCAGAATGGGGGTACAGAAAAGAATAAGAATTAATAACACTAAATCTAATAGCGATCAAAGCTCATTAATTCTAGGTGTTTGTTGTTTTATGGGTTTAAAAGTAAATAGCAATCCTAATTGAGGGAGTCTATTGCTCGACTAACAAGATTATTGGGGGTGTAACTTATTGGAAAGGTATTAGATGCAGGATTTCTATTCAGGTGTTGGAGATAATAATCCTATAGATGCCTAACAGTTGAATGCATGATATATTAAAGCTCAACTCCTTAATCACAGTGATCAGCGATGGCAATGTTTCACTGGTTAACTAACTAGATCTTGGATCTCAACTGTCGTCTTTTGATCACAAGAAAGTGTCGATCGATGATCTTATATGAATATTGATCGATACACCTTTCGTCAATATCGATCGATTGTCAGAAGACAATATCGATAGATGCTTCTAGCTAAGCCCTATGCAAAGGTTGATAATGCTCACTAGTCTCCTAGATAAGCGGTTAGCATCTCTCTAGCAGTCCTAGCATGACATATTAGATTCAGGAGAGGATGGTCAACGATGCTTGACTCATGTTAATTCCTAGGTTCATGTTCTAGTTAACAAGGCTAAAACAAGCATTAATGAACAATCAATCAATGAATATCACAACTTAGAAAATCTATAGTTGGGGCTAATTCCTCTAACCTATTTGAACTCTGAGTCTAACAAGTGAACTACTCAGACATAGCTAAGCAATTCATGACATAAAATATAGATAAAACTGCATAGAATAGAATACATGAATCAATGGAGTTCCAATCACAAATCTCTCTATGATTTTCTCTCCTAAAACTCTCTGCTGAAAATAAGAATACAATGGTGGTCAAAAGCTCTCTTGCCTTCTAACACTTAGGCAATTATATAACTATTAGATTAAAAACTCGTCAGGGGTAATCTCGTAATTTGGTGAAGCCTTGGGTTTAAAGTCGGCTGGAACCAAGTCGCGCATCTTGCGTCTCGACATCGATCGATGGTACAGGATGTACATCGATCGATCATAATCTTCAATCGTCAAGACTTCTCTTTTGTATCGATCGACGGCACTGGATGTGCATTGATGGATTGCTTCTTCTTCGTATCGACCTCTAATGGTCAGCTCGGATGAAATCATGCTCCATAATCATCACTTTACTCCACGATACTCCTGAACCCGAAAACGTACCTAATAGGATATAATATATAATATATAGATAGTAAAACACTTATATACCATGGATGAAAGGGTCAAATCCATTGTATATCAGTCATCAACATGAACATGCTCTATTAAGATTCTTCTAACCAAACATAGGACTCTACATTCATAAATACGAAATAGCAGGGTTGACTGCGAACACCGCGTGCAAGATTGTATACCCTTGTATTTTGAATCTTCAAGATATGGATGATATATCTTAGCCTTGGAGAAACATTCCTTAAATAGTTGAATCGCTCCCAGATACGAATGCCATTTTTCTTGTTCAGAAACTATCTTCACTAATTAAAAATAACCTGTTGGAAACTTTTTTTCTTTAAATTTATGTACTCATTATCAATTTTAATCATAGTATTTCATTCTACTTTTTTAATTTCCATATACACCTTATTTATATCATATAGAAGCCTATTAAATTCAATAACTCGGTGTTTCAAATAAATTAATACTTTAAATATGTTCTCCAATCCCTTTTCTCTCTCTTGATTTCTCTCCACCTTCTCTCTACATAACAACTTTTTCCGATCTGATCTCACGATTGTGGGCTCTCATAGCCACGTCGTCGGTCGAGTTTTGTTTTCTTCTGTATCTTGTGTATTGTGTTTCAAAACTTCATGAGTCTACAAAATCAGATCTTCATCTTGATTCCCAGTTCTTATTTTGGTTGCAAAGTTTCTAACGGTTTTGGATTAGTCGGCGTCTTGCATGTTCGATGGCGATTCAGTTTCGTTGATCTCTCTCTCTCTCTTTGCATGTTGGATCTGTAGCTGTTTCAAAAGTTCGCTTTTGTATCCCGCTTTGAACCAACTTTGATATGGGATGTTTGCTACGTGTTTGCTTTTGGTGGTAGTTTGCTGCGATCTGAGAATGTGCTACTCCTTGTTTTGCTTGCAACGGGTTTTTTCCTGTGGTTATGTTCCTCTTCTTTGGCCTTTTGGCTAGGGTTCTTCGATCCGGCTTCTTCTCAAGGAGTAGAGGCTTCGGCCCTCTAAGCATCTTGGCGTAGGTCGACGAATGGTAAAAAACAGAAGGAGGTCCTTCGTCTTCCTTGGTTTGTTCACATCATCTCTTGACTCGTGGCTTCTTCTTTTTAAGAAGCAATATAATGAGTTCATGTGTGGCATTAACCAGAATAAAGTTCGCCTGAAGATTTATCCGTCTTATCTCTCTCAAATCTCAGTCAAATTACTTGCTAGGGTGTCTTGTTAATATGATTTAGATCTGTTTATTTTGTTTTCTCTTGTTGTTTCTTGTGGTTTCCGGGGATTATGTTTGGTCTGCCGGCTTTAGTTTCCAGGAAAATCCTTTATTTTCTCTGGTTTTGGATTATGGGGGTTTTGATAAACTCGCCAACTATGATATGTTTCCTTGTGTATGATCTTGATGTAATATGGAATCAATATAATCTTTTAGGGGGGTGCATTCAATTTGGAGTTTGAGGTGATTTGTATTAAAATGACAAATCCAATGTTATTCAAACATGGATTTAAAAAAATACTTTGAAATCAAGTGTTATTGAACTTGTTATTTTATAATACACTCTGTAATCCACTGTTATTGAACAAAATTTAAGTTAGAGATTTTAAAGTGCTTTAAGTGTTTCTAGAGTGTGTTCTTTAGTTATAAAAATAAAAATTTATATGGGATTCTAGAGTTATTTAACAAAAATCACACCAAATTCTCAGATTTTCCTACAATCATTTGAAAACTCATTAAAAATCAAATCACTTCAAATTTCAGATTCAATACACCCTCCTTAGTGTTAAAAAAAAGAAGCCTATTAAATTAAAAAATCAATCAATGATGTTTTTCATGAGTATATATTATAAATATTTTTTTTGGTCAAAATAAAAAGTATATATATGACTAAATATATTTGTAAAAGCAGGTACATTGAACCCCTCTTTTTGCAAAAGGTGCGTACATGGAGGTAAGATTAGTGATCGGGGAGCACCATTGATCTTTTGTCTTGTGTTTGTCTCTTCTCTTCTTCTCATGGAGTGCGTTTTGGAACTAGTGGAGAGTTATTGTATCATAACCCCAGGGATCATAACTAATTATATCATTCCAATGTATATAGTTTCGAAAATAAAATAACAACGATAATAGTTTAGTGAGTACCATACCACAAAAATGGTCTCTATTCATTTTTTTTTTTTTTTTTTTGTAACTCTGGTATCTAGACAGCCACATTCCCAACTATCCCCCGTAGGGGATCTAGCGCCCCAACGGAAAATATGTTAAATCCGCTGTGGCCGGGGCTCGAAGTCGTGATGGCGGACACCTCAGCCGAGGTTCCTTTACAATCAGTCGTGATGGTCTCTATTCATTTCACCTTATACGTCGTCTCTTCGTCAATTTCGTGATCTAAGCAGTATCTTCATATAAATTTATATTTTCCCCCACATTAAGATACAAGATGCATCCTTTGTAAGAAAGATTTTTTGGATTGAATAAAATAAACATTCATTCAAAATATATATATATATATATATATATATATGATATGTTCCATACTTAACAATATGAACACAAAATGGGTTGGAAACTGGAAAAGTGAGTGGCTAGACATGGAAGTCGTATCTGGCATAACTTTTCAACTTTCTCCGCACAATTTTTATTTTCTGTTTTATAGTTCTATTTCCAGAATCGGGAATGTTAAGGTTATAGTGTTGCACTTTCCCTTTATTCACCCAAAAAAAAAATCAGCTTTCGTATGATTTTTTCCAGGGTTTTTTTTTTTGGGACAAATTTCCAGCTTTCTTATGATTGTTCTTTTCTCTTCCGTATGGCCAAGGCGTTCCGTGGATCCCCAAAGAACCCGAATCCGAATCCGCACTACACCAGATTTCCAGAGAACATAGTCACCAGAGCTTTCACATTCTCTCTCCGGAGAATATTTTACCTTTTTTTTTTCTTTTCTTTTCCGCGGGAAACAATAAAATATTTGTAGTTTTGGTTTTAAGAACAATTTCTTGTGTTTGGCAAAAACATGTTGATAGAAAAGAGGTTGAGAAATATTTTTTTTTTTTTCTTTTTAGCGAGGTTGAGAAATTTATCTTTACAACTGCAACTTTTCAATGTTAAAATAGTTTAAGCGATCAACTTTAGCGTTGAGATTCCCTTGTCCATAGATTGATTGAAAGCTATTGGGCTTTTTGTCCATTACCTCGTAGATGCATTGGTTAGAGACAGATACAAAACAAAAAGGGTTCCACAAAGCTTTCAGAACTAATGTAACCCCCCTCTCATGGATTCCTATCTTTTAGAAGCTCGTGAAATTTGATTCCCACAAGAAAATTCATGCATATTTACCTTACACCAACAACTATATCTGATTAACTGTAGAATCATATCGAAAATTTCCAACTTGCCATTTATGTCTAATCTATTTTATTAAAACTGAAATACAAAATAGAACAAATATTATTTTCAACAATTTATTACATCTTTCCTTTCTTTATTTTCACTTATTTCAATTACGTTACTAGCTTTTAATCTGCGCGCCCGTACGGGTTTTTGTTTTTCATAATTATATATTTTTAACTTTTGTCAACGCCATAAACTTAATTGTTTATGTTCTTGTTATAGATTCATGTATTATTCAGTTTAGACATTAGTGTATCATGTTCAATGTGTTTAGCTTCTATTTATAAATTATGAGATTGTGTTTTTTTATTGTGTTTTATTCATTTTATTTGGTAAATTAAATATTAAAATATAAAATATTTGAGCTGTAAGTATAGTTGTGGGTTTTATTTAATTATGCTTTAACTATTTTGATTTAAAGTTGAATAAAAAGTTCAAATTTGATATTGAATTTTTTTTTAAATAAATAAAAAAATTATTTAGTCAGAAACATAAATAAAATAATTAAAGCAAGTTACCAAAAGATAAACATAAGGGTTTTTGGAGATGAAGGCGAAGTCTCGACGGAGAAAGCTCGAGGGAGAGATGCGAAATGAGTTTGGTTTGTGTTCAACAGAACTCACTAACATGGTCTTTCCCAACATACAAGTTTGTAACCTGATGAAAACATATTGGTTAAGATTTTGAGTAGTAACTACAGCAAAAACTGATTTAGTATGTTTCCAGAGCAAGAAAAAAGTAGTTTTGAAACCCATCGGCTCATACATTCTGATCCTTAGACCTCCAAAGAGGCATTGACGATGCAAGCCTCGCAACACTCAAGAAGCTTTCTCTTTGCTAGAAGCCTAGAACCTAATAGAGGATTCTCACGTCGAGCCTATTTTGATTCTGTTAGATCCACCTCAATTAGCGTCGGCGACAACTCGAATGCATCGAGACTTTAGAGCTGGTAGCTAGTGAGATCGAGAAAATTACATGAATCTCCATATGGTTGGTCATCTTTTCGTTGTTCATGGCTTTTTCGTTTAACATTCGGAAGACAATGACGAGAGAAAACTGATATAAGAGATATGTTTAGGAAAATGGTATAATTAAAACGAAAGTTTAATAGGCCAATGGCAGAGAATTTAAAATATTAGGGAAAAGTCAAGTACAAAATGTACTTAAGTTTTAATAGTTTAGATTAATTTCTCTTTTCCAAATAATTTGACAGCATTTATTATAAGGCAGATTTGCCAAAAGTGATTCAAAACTTGATTTTGAATACAAAAGTGTACCCCAAATTCAATCAAATGCAAAAGTAACCCAAAAGCCAAGTGAAATTACAACAGCCCCCTTATGAACAAACAAAAAATATGTTTTCAGTTTTACCATTATAACCCTCTGTTGGAAAAGACTTCTTTGTAAGTCTTCTCTATGATGACTTCTTTGTAAGTCTTCTCATTCAGTAGATCTTAAAAATAATTTTATAATTTTATAAAAAATATTTTGATGGATAAAAAATTGAAATCATATAATAATAAACATTTCTCAATGAAGTAAATTTAGTTCATTTGAAATTAAATTATTTTCAACATAGATGAGTGAATGTATATTGGCTTATGAGTCATTGGTTTAGGGTTTGGTAACATATGTTATAGTATCGTATGTATCTTTAGGGTTAGATTCTGAAATCTTACCTTCATTTTTTTTTTTTCTTTCAAATTGACCCATATATGTTTAGTAATTATTTAATAACTTGATTTAAACACTTTCTAAGTTTTTTTTTTAAGTTTAAGAAAGTTTTTTTGGATAGTTAATTGATTTTAGGGTCTGGAAGACTCACAGAAGATTTAAAAAGAAGTCTTCAGACACATCCCGCCTAAATTTTAGTAGAATTTATGGTTTCCGCCTAAATTTTGGAAGAATTTAGGTTTCCCGCCTAAATCAAAGTCTTCCATAAGTCTTCCAAGAGTCTTTCATAAGTCTTCCAGAGAAAGTCTTCTCATGGATTAGATCTTAAAAATAATTTAAAATTTTTATAATTGAAATAATGTAATAATAAACATTTCTCAATGATGTAAATTTAGTTCATCTGAAATTGAATTATTTTCAACATAGATGAGTGAATGTATATTGGCTCATGAGTCATTGGTTTAAGGTTTGGTAACATATGCTATAGTATTGTATGTATCTGTAGGGTTAAATTCTGAAATCTTACCTTCATTTTTTTTGTTTTTCAAATTGACCCATATATGTTTAGTAACTATTTAATAACTTGACCTAAACACTTTCTAAGTTTTTTTTAAGTTTAAAAAAATATTTTTTGCATAGTTAATTGATTTTAGAGTCTGGAAGACTCACAGAAGACTTAAAAAGAAGTCTTCAGACACATCCCGCCTAAATTTTAGTAGAATTTATGGTTTCCGCCTAAATTTTGGAAGAATTTAGGTTTCCCGTCTAAATCAAAGTCTTTCATAAGTCTTCCAGGAGTCTTTCATAAGTCTTCTAGGAGTCTTCCATAAGTCTTTCAGAATTCTTCCAGAGAAAGTCTTCTCATTGATTAAATCTTAAAAATGATTTAAAAATTTTATAAAAAATATTTTCATGGGTTAAAATTTGAAATCATGTAATAATAAAGATTTTTCACTGATGTGAATTTAGTTTATCTCAAATTAAATTATTTTCAAAATAGATGAGTGAATGTAGATTGGTTCATGAGTCATTGGTTTAGGGTTTGGTAACATATGTTATAGTATTGTTGGTATCTTTAGGGTTAGATTTGAAATTTTATCTTCATTTTTTTTTTCGTTTTTCAAATTGACCTATATATGTTTAGTAACGATCTAACAATTTGATTTAAACACTTTCTAAGTTTTTTAAAGTTTAAAAAGGTTTTTTGCATAGTTATTTGATTTTAGGATCTAGAAGACTCACAGAAAAACTTAAAAAAAAGTCTTCCGACACATCCCGCCTAAATCAAAGTCTTCCATAAGTCTTCCATGAGTCTTCCATGAGTCTTACATAGGTCTTCCATAAGTCTTCTAGAAGTCTTCTCGGTCGAAAATATTTAACCTAATTGGAATTTTTGTCTCCATATATAAAGAAAATTTACACATTCTCTTTCTTTTTATCAAATGACTGCAACAAAAATGTAATGTTTCTCACTCTTAAACTCTCCAACCTCTCTCTAATCTCTTTGAACATCAAAACACCAAACTTTATATCCATTTCTCACTTTTTATTACGCCTTCTCACTAATTTATCTTCTTTTTGCAGGTTTTTCATTACATGATTCTCATCTTTCACTCTTTCAAAGGTAGATCTCTAAAATTTGGAAATGAATTTATGTGTGTGTTTATGTGTTAGATTCTAAAAAGCTATATATTCAACATAGTGTGACTGTTTTGTTTATTTTGTAAGCATAAAAGTTTCATTTTTGAAGTTTTTCTCTGTTTTGAAGTCATTTGAATGTTTTTGAATTTGCAGGTTTTTCCAGATCTGAGAGACTTTGAAAGACTTCTCAGAAGACTCTCGGAAGACTTCTCAGAAGACTTCTCAGAAGCCTTCTAATGCATTTTATGCTAGAAGACTTCTCACGAAGTCTTCAGGAAGTCTTCCGAAGTCTTTTGCCTAAAGTTGTATAAATTTTGGATATGTATTTTGTGTGTTTTATATATTAGATTCTAAAAAATTATAGATCCAACCTAATGTGACTGTTTTGTTTATTATCTAAAAATTTATTTTTGAAGTCTTCTCTATTTTGAAGTCATTTGAATGCTTTTAAATATGCAGATTTTTCAGATCTGAGACAGATTTTGGAAGACTTCTGGGATAATTCTTAGAAGACTCTTGGAAGACTTCAGAAAGTCTTCCAAAGTCTTCTGCCCAAAGTAGTACAAAGAGATGATGTGAAGTGGAGTCCAAGTTTATCTATGTTGAGGAATAATATCTAGCTGTGTAATAATTTTGTTTATGATCTTTTTATGATTTGTATGTGTAATATTTTAGTTGTGAATTATTTTGTAAACTTTAAGAGATGTTAATCAAAAGAATGGTAAATATGTTCATGTTTTGCCAAAAGTACTAGACTTCATTAAAGTTATTGATGCAACATA
>NC_027756.1:35945198-35970300 GCF_000695525.1 Brassica oleracea var. oleracea
GGAAGACTTTAAAAGAAGTCTACTCTGTGTAGACTTCAAAAGAAGTCTTCTATTTAGGTCATTTTTGCAATTGCAAATTTACGAAGGAAGACTTCTTAAGAAGTCTACTCTACATAAGACATCTTCGGAAGTCTTCCCTTGTAAATATTGTCTTACTTTTGAAATTGAAATTTTTTCGAAATTTCCAGAGAAGTCTTCTCAGATAAACAGTTTACTTTTGAATTTGACCGAAGTTAGTCAGAATTTTGACTTTTTGTAGAAGACTTCTAGGGAAGTCTACCTGGAGAATACTTCAAAAGAAGTCTTCTCTAATTCTTCCGGAAGTCTTCTTAATGTCGCAAGAAGTCTGCTGGGCTACTTTTGCAATTGACTATATTTGACTTTTTGAGAGAAGACTTCTTTAGAAGTCTTCCGTCGGATGACATCTCTAGAAGTCTTCTCTCACGTGCAAAGGTTTGACCAAAACCCAGAATTAAACTCGAGAATACTTCTTTAGAAGTCTTCTCATTGATATTAAATGTTTTACTATTATTTTTCAATTGCAAAAGTAACCCACGCAGACATCTTCCAGCATTGAGAAGACTTAGGGAAGACTTTAAGAAAACTTCTATAGAAGTTTTATCCAGGAAGACTTCTTCTACAAAAAGTAAAATTTCTGACCAACTTCGGTCAAATTTAAAAGTAACATGTTTATCCGAAAGAAGTATTCTCTGGGAATTTCGAAATTTTTTATTTACAAAGGAAAGTTAGAAGACTTCTAGGGAAGTATTCTATTAAAACATACACAAAAGGGCAATTGCAAAACTAACCTATGCATTGACCAGAAGACTTCTAAAGAAGTCTTCTCGGATAAACATGTTACTTTTAAATTTGACCGAAGTTGGTCAGAAATTTTACTTTTTGTAGAAGAAGTCTTCCTGGATAAAACTTCTATAGAAGTTTTCTTAAAGTCTTCCCTAAGTCTTCTCAATGCCGTGAGCTTATGAACCTTACATAATTTGTAATCAAAATCTTCAGTTTTTTTGATGAATTTTGAGAGAAAGTGTAAGATATGTGGTTTGTGTGGATAGGAAATGAGAAAGGATGAGAAAAAAACGAAACTTTAGGGCATTAGCACTCTCAATTTGGTAGTTCATGGTGGTTGAGGTATTGATGTCAATGGCAAAATTGTAAATATTTGGTGAAGATGAGGATGGTAAGGTAAAAGCCTTATTTTCAAAAACAAAAAAAAAATAATGGCATTTTCTTGAATAACTAGAACTTCTAGGGTGAATAGGACAAAACAAAGTTTCAAAAAAAGCATAGGTTATTTTTGTGTTTGACTTGAAATTTTGAGTCATTTTTGAAAGAACCCCTTATTATAAAAGTATAAAACAACTTATTTTAAGTTTGTTAGTATATCTTTTACATTCTTTTTTCACACTTCTTAAATACTTTATTAGTTGTCTTTGCCATAGTAATTTGATATCATTTACTTTACGTGTTAACCATAATATTCCACATATTTGAATGATTGTTTTCATTCGTAACAAGAATTCAAACCAGTTAACAAAGAAGTTTTTATTTGTTTACTAATCAGTTATGTATGTGTATTTAGGTATCCGTTCGGATAAGAATAGGTTCTTTTTGGTATTGAGTTTTTTTTTAATTATGCTCCGCTCGGGTAATATAAAATTTTGGGTGGGGTTTGAGTCTGTTCTTTCCGGGTCCGGATGAGTTCGGTTCTGATGTATAAGAATTTTAAGTGAACAAAAAACTATGTTTTTAGAAATATCACTAAACAATTTATAAAACAAAAAATCGTAAAAACCAACACATCCGCACGGATCAAGCTCTAATTTATATATATAAATGGTTAGGTTCAAGCTGATCGAAGTCAGTTTTCTTCTTTCTGATTGAAGGTTGCTTTTTGGAAATTCTGTAACTAATTTTATACTCCTTGATTTGCTCATGATTTTGTATATTATAAACCATAATATTTTGTAAAGTAGATGTAAATAGTGTTTTGACCGATTCCACTATTAGTACCACTTATGGTTTCGGCCTCTTGGGTGAGCGTGTATGCGCGTGGATACCTCCAGATGCACACACACAGGCACACATCTAATTTGCGTATAATTCTTTATTATAACTATGAATATAAAGTTTACGATTATTATTATCAACAACAATTAAACTGACTGAAAAAGTTATGTTGTTATATATGAAATATCAAATTGAATGAAAATTAAAGAATATAGTCTTTTGTATCGTTTTCATTTACAACCCTTTCATACATTTTTTGTACTAATCCACAACAAGTTATTAATTTTTTATGTTTTACAGTTTTAAATTATAAATCAAATACCAAAGCAAAAAAGATATGTTGATTCTAGAAATGATTGAATCTCTCTCTATACCAGTAAACACCACCAGTGGCGGATCTAGAACTGCATTTAACCGGGGGTACATAAATTTTTTTCACTATATTTTATAGTTAGATGGGGGCACTGGCTTTGATTAACTTTAATTGCTTAAAGAAAATTAAGAATGAGACGGGGGCACATGACCCCGCACGTCCCTTACTGCATCCGCCCCTGAACACCACACTGATTAAGTCCGGCAGAATTCAGTCATTGTAGGCGTAAGAAAATTGACTCGTGATAAGGTCGACATCTAGGAGTGTTCGGCCTCCACAGTATATTATGCTTTTTAAGATTGGGAAAATTATCTTTAGTAAGATAAGAATGTTTTCTTATGAGAAAAATAAAGATTGGGTTTTGAGGTCAATATAAATACGGATTTAATTGGATTGTAAATAATTATTCACATAATCAGTATAAAACCTTTAAATGGGTATTTTCCTCAATTATGTTTTGTGCTTTTTTTTTCCTTGATCTTAATTTGTGTTTCTTCACAATAGATGGTATCAATTCAAGGTAGTAACAATCCTATAGAATGACCAGAGAAAGTTCTCTAAAGTTCGACTTTCCGCGGTTCAACGGAAAATGAAACTTTGGTATCTAGCAATAACCAATTAATGATTTTCTAACACATGAAGCGATGAAGAAGACTATATTAGATTCAAAACCGGAACCCATTGTACAAATGATAAAGACTAGATGCTGTCTCAGCTATCTGATTATGTTGCCAGACGACATAACAATGAGGTGATGGATTTCACAAGTTGAAAACAAATGTAGGATAAATTGGAGAAAATGTACACGTCAAAATCTTTCTTTAGCAAGCTATACCTCAAATAGAGCTAGGTTGTTCACTTTGAAGATGTCTGAGAGAGAGGGATCTGTAATGCATATCAACAATTTAAATCAAATCAGATATGATGTGTGTGGATGTGAATATTGATGACAAAGATCAAGCCATGATCTTGATGTGTTCTCTACATTTTCAATATGAGACGCTTTGAAAGTTCTAAATGTCAACAAGGTGACTAAAAAGCTGGAGACAGTTACTGCAGTGTTGCTCTCGCATCATGAGAAACAACAAAATACTGGGATGAACGACAACTCTCAAGTGACTGATTATAGGTCAATCATGATAAATAATGAAAGCAGCCGGAAAAGCATCCAGATGGTTCTAGTAAGAAAAGATCAAAGAAAAATTTCTAGAAGAAGGTGTTAGTATGCTATAAGTGTGGCAAAGCTAGTCATAAAAGAAGATATTGTCCTGAAAATAGCATAATTCGAAAGAAGGTTTGGGTTCTGCAAACGAGGTTCAGAAGAACGATGACTCAGAGGGATCAGCCGATTCTGGCATGCTTGTTGTGCATCAGGAGATCACTCAGATTCTTGGATAATGGATACGAGTGCTTCACTCCATATGAATCCTAGTAAAGAGTGGTCTTAGACATATACAGCTGGACACATGTGCTATACTTCATTAGTGGACGACAAATTTTGTAATGTCATATGAATTGGACAAGTCAAGTTTCAGATATATGATTGCACGACCGAGACTCCGAATGATGTCAGGCATATTCCAGTCATGATGAAAAATCTTATACCTCTGAGAATGCTTCATACATGGCTTCTAATTCAGATTTGATGATGGAGAAATATGGAAGGTTTTCAATGGATTTATGTTGGTGATGAAAGGGCACATGACATCTGAAAGCATGTATCGGTTGATAGGGAAAGTGGCTGTACGTAGACTCACAACTGCAGTTTTAAGTCGGAGGGCACATCTATATGGCATATCGTATGGGCCATTTCAGCGAGCATGGGTTGAAAGAAATCATGATAAAGGGTCTTCTCAACGGCTTGAAGACTTTCAAGATGGAGTTTTACAAATATTTTGTGATGGGAAAACAATCCAAGGCATCTTTCAATATGGGAAACACACGACAAAATTTCTCATAAACTATGTTCATTCTTATGTGTGGGGACCATCTCGAGAACAATCATTGGGAGGATATAAGGAAGGTTTGACTAGTATATGTTATAAGGAAAAACTCTGAAGTATTTGTGATTTAAGCCGAAATAGGTAATCAAACAAAGAGAAAAGTGAAGTACTTGAGATTGGATAATGGTACAAAGTATATTGATGGATTCCATAAGTTTTGTAAATAGAATACATTCAAAGGCATTTTACAGTGCGTAAAACACCTCAGAACAGTAGAGAAAGCATTAATGTGTTTGAGGTTGAATATTTGGTTACCTAAGCAGTTTTGGATAGAAGCAATACACATGATGGTCTACGTTATCAATAGATGTGTAAGGAGTTACATAGAATAGAAATTCACGAAATAATTATGGACTGAAATAGATATTTGATCCATCAAACTTGAGGATATTTGGATGTCAATCTTGCATGTTAGTTTTGGGTGACGAAAAGGTCATATTTGGATTCAAAATCCAAGAAGTGCATCTTTCTAGGATTCGAAAAATGTGTAAAAGGTTTCAAACTGTGGGATCATGAGGCCAAGAAGAGCATGCTATTCGATTCATGGTTTTTGATGAGCAATATATACTGCAACATGCGAGATCAGACAGACTGTATGTGATCATTGAGACTAACACATATTTTATAATAACCCATCACAATTCTGTGGAGATAAACCAAAAGCAGTTAGTGATTAGTGATCTGCGAAAAATGGCACAAAGAAGATCAACATGAAACGAAAGAGAGTATGGCTGCTAAAATACCAGAACATGCAATACAACCTTTGTCAGATTCGATTTTAAAGACATGAAAAATTATGGTTTTATGGTCGAAACGGTGATCCATCTGATTATTGGGAAGCTATTAAGACAAGAAGTGGGAAGGGATTGATTCAATGACGGAAGAGTCAGTAAGTCTAGAGAAGAATTGGACTTGGGATCTTATGGAATTAATGGAAGGGAAGAAGGAAATAAGTTGTAAGTGGGTTTTCAAGAAGAAAACAAGGATGTCTAAGAAAGAAGAAGTAAAATTTAAGGCAAGATTGGTAGCAAAAGGGTACTCGCAAAGGATAATAATCGAATACAATGAGATATTCTCATTGTAGTAAAGAACACTTCCATACAAATTGTCCTAGGTTTGGTGGATAACTGAGATTTACACCTGGAACAAATGGATGTAAAACCAACTTTCTTCGTGAAGATTTGGAGGACCAGATATATATAGAGAGAGCAATATGAAGGTTTTGTTAAACTTCCAAATGATCATCTTGTCTGTAGATTGAAAAGGTCTCTCTACAGACTGAAGCATGTTCCTAGAGAGTGATACAAATATTTTGACTCCTATATGTTTAAATATGTTATCAAAGTTGCAAGTATAATTGCTGCTTTTACATTAAGTTTTCTTTACAGTCATTCTCTCATATTCCTACTGTTATATATTGATGATATGCTTATTTCTGAGAAAGATTAAAAGCTATTGATCGTTTCAAAGGGTTGCTGGAGATGAACTTGAGATGAAAGATCTTGGTGATAAAAAAAGATTCTTAGAATGGAGATTCATATGGACAGAAAATTCAAGAGATTATAGTTTTCTCGAAAGAATTACATTGAAAAGGTCTTAAAACATTTTGACATGTTTAAGGCAAAATCGGTTTCTACATTTTTTGCGAAACACTTCATACTTTCAGCAAATTAATATACTAAGTCTGCTACGGAGATCAAAGATATGGTACATATTCTTTATGCTTGCGCAGTTGGATGCCTAATATATGCAATAAAGTGTACTAGACCAGATCTAGCACAAGCTAGTCAAGTTAGTAAGTATATGTCAGATCCTAGTAAAAGTCATTGAGTGGATTCTATGATGCTTATAAGGAACAGTGACTATGGGCTTATGTTCAGAGGTTAAGAGTGTGGTTTATTTGTGGATTCGTGGATTCATATTATGGTGGAGGTCTTGGCAATTAACGGTCAACAACAATATACATTTTACCCTTGCAGGATGACCAATATGTTAGAGATCGGGGCAACAATCTAGTGTAGTGAATATTGACTGAGGAAGCTGAATATATGTCACTTAAAGAAGCAGCTAAGGAAGTAGTTTGGGTACAAGGACCTGTATCTGAGTTGAGAGTTGATCAAGGAAATGTTCAGTTAGACTATGATAGCAAAGTGTGGTGTGTTTGGGTAAGAATCAAGTTTATGATGCAAGGACAAATCACATAGCTAAAAGGATTCACAAAGTAAGGGAGGTAGAATCTTCTGGAGAAGTCTTATTAGAAATGTGCATACGTAGAAAATGCAGCCGACACATTGACCAATCCCGTTACATCCGTTACAACGGATAAGTTCATGCATTACTTGGATTTGCACCATTTTGACGATGCTAAAAGCATAAGAAGTTTTCCCCAAAAGATAGATTGGATAAAAAATTTTGTAGAGATTTTTTTTGTCAATGTGATGTTTATTTATTTCGGAAGTGAGTTAACTCTTTGTACACCAATAAAGGCTACATTCGTAGACATAAAGAAGAATTGACTCGTAAACAAGGTCGACATTTGGAGGATGTCGAGGACGAAGTCCCTGCAGTACAATATGATTTTTTGGATTAGGAAAAGTGAAAATGATTATCGGATTTTGAAGCTAGTATAAATATGCATCTAAGAGATTGTAAATAATTTTGTAAGCCCCCTTTGTCCAGTGGTTTTACTAAGAGTGTATTAATATGAAGAACCTTTAGATATATATATATATATATATATATATATATATACTAGGGTTGGCCCGCCCTACGGCCGAGAAGTTATAAAAAAACTATTTTATATGAATTTATATTAATTTTATGAAGCATTTAAAAAAAAATTGTAGATTGAAAACGATATTATAAATAAACAAAAAATAAATAGAATTCAGAGATCATGTTATTATTTTAATAAATACTTATGGAGTGAATTAAAATGACAGTAACATACATTATTCTATCAAAAAACAATCTCATATAACAGGATTAATGATGCCCTTCATGTGCATCTTATTATATAAATGAGTGTTTTACTTCCTCCTCATTGTGACACATAGGATTTCAGCTAGGAAAGTCGTGCGTCCAACAGCTGACACGTGTCCTCTACCTAAAACTCGGCGTTTCATTAAACTAAAGGAAAAGGATTTTGTGGGCTTATGTTAATCATGAGAATTATAGCCCAAAACCTGAAAGCCCTTCAGTCTTCATCACTTTCACGTGTTCGTGTTCTTACGAGACCTAAAACAATGATTTTACGTTTATACAGTCAATGGCGTCTGAGAGGATTGGATGACTGAAATCGAGATGAAGAATCTCTTTGTTTGTTTCCACTCCCGTCGTTTAGCCTTCTACTCTGTTCAACCGAAACGTTCCGAGTTACAGATTCAACGTCATTATCGCCTTCTTAACTCCATACACCGACATGAAGCACGATATAACTCCATACTCCTTATATGTTGTTACATGATATTAATCTAATTGAATTTTATTCTTTTTCTCACCAAATTCAAATTTGATAAATTAATTTTTTGTAGCCTTTGTTAAATTAAATATTTAATTGGAAACCGAAACCAAAAAATAACAAACAATCAAAAAATAATTTTTTAAATTATTTATAATAAAATATAAATAGCTAGGACAATTACAATTTAATGAAATACACAATATAACAAAATTACATTATATAACACAAATATATAATTTAACAAAAGTATATAGGCGCACCTGCCTGGAGAAAACACACTCAATGTATTAGTTCAAGTAACCCGATAAATCGTCATAAGCCTCAATAACAACAGGTGAAAACGACTATTATTATGTTTAGACACTGGAAGAAATGTCAACTTCAGAATAAACGGTTCTGAATGAACCATTTAAAACAGCCAAGGAGAAACATTTTCATTCAGTCAGTTTTTTGGTTGTCACTACTCACACCTAAAGCTACATGAGAAGCAAAATAAAATGAAAGCTTAGAAGCACTTGAATTTTTTAGTCAAAACTTTAAAAAAAAAAACATATTAGTCATAACCTTGCCAGGTGAGAAAAAGATCCTCAGTTTTGATCATCCACTTGAACCAAATGGAGAACAGAAGGAAATAATAACTCAAATGAGAAAGTTGAGAAGCTTCCATGATTGTTTAAACAGCTTATCGTGGTTTTCTATATTATTTTTTTCTAAGAAAAAAACCTCATTGCATATTCCGATTTAGTGCATAATTGTTTGACATAACAACTACAATATAAACAAAACCACAACATAATTTTTTTTATACTTTGGTGATAACTTTTTTAATCAACAACAAATTTTGAGATAAAATTACGATTATCATTGTTCAAAGTTGATTATATATTATATAAATGGTGCATTTACATAAAACAGGCTTTGGACGAAGTGGAACAAGATTTTGAAAAGGCAAATTTTCAAGCATTTGTGAAAGTAAGATAAATAATATTTGGATAATGGGTCCGATGAGTTGGGTTGTAAATGCAGAACTTTTATTGTAAGAACTTAGTTTATAATTTTTAGTGACATAGTTGTAAAAAAATTTGTTCTAAAAAATATTACATTTTTTAAACAGCTGATTTAAAAGAAAAAAACATAAAATATATAGGGTTGCAAATTTAAGGGAGAGAGTCCATTAAATTACTTAGAGACTAATTTGAAACAAACTTTATAAATAGTTTTAAGTGAACTGAAACATGTAAACAATTCACCCAATTAAACAACATAACTACAATTTAATTAATTTTCGTCCATTCTGCTTTTCACCTTATATATAATTTTCAATAACAAAAAATGGATACAAAAAAATTTTGAATTGTGTAAGACAAAAATTTTAAAATTATTTTATATTTGTCTATAACTACTTATATTTTTATATTAAAATAAACATACTAAATATATAATCAAAACTAAAATTTAAACAAAAAACCCGGGCGTAGTCCGGGCCAGCCCTAGTATAACTATGCTGATACGTCCTAAATTAGGGAAAGGATCACTCAATCGGTCTTAAGGATATGAACTCGCCAAAAGGGAGAACTGGTGGATTGAATGGTGACACAAGAGGGGCGGAGAGTCTCTTGATACTACCGAGCTTCGATTGTTGCTTGATATGACGCACAAGTCCAACAAAGGAAGAAATGGTGGATTGAAGGGTCGCACAGCAGATGCGGAAGGCTGCTGATATTCCCGAAGCCAATTTGTTGCCGGATGTGACGCACCGGTCCAACAAAGAAGCAATCTCGATCCGTTGCTTGATATGACGCACAAGTCCAACAAAGGAAGAAATGGTGGATTGAAGGGTCGCACAGCAGATGCGGAAGGCTGCTGATATTCCCGAAGCCAATTTGTTGCCGGATGTGACGCACCGGTCCAACAAAGAAGCAATCTCGATCCGTTGCTTGATATGACGCACAAGTCCAACAAAGGAAGAAATGGTGGATTGAAGGGTCGCACAGCAGATGCGGAAGGCTGCTGATATTCCCGAAGCCAATTTGTTGCCGGATGTGACGCACCGGTCCAACAAAGAAGCAATCTCGATCCGTTGCTTGATATGACGCACAAGTCCAACGGGAAAGAGGTGTTTACTTGGAGCTAACCACACCAAGAAAGAAGTGAGAATCCATCTCAAGGTTCCAAAAATAATAATCAAAGCTTATTTTATTTCATTGATCAAATGGCCTTTATATAATAGGCAAAGCATACAAAAGGTTGGAATACAAAAGACTAGTCAAACATAGAAATTAGCAACTTATAAAATCAAGGAAGACTTCCCAAAGTCCTTGAATTGACCAAAAATCATAAATGTCTTGACTTGACCGAAATTGGAAGATTGTGGTCGCCAAACTCTTTGGCTGATCTCGTGCTTCCACATGGTCGACAGTCTCTGAATTGCCGTCAGATTGATATATTATACTACCATCACTTATAATTTCTTGTTGGGCCTTTCTTTCTTTGGGCGGATACATGTTCATAAACACATTTGCAATATACTTCAAGCTCATCTCGATTAATCGCAAACCCATAAGCCAAAACTTCTTAATTTGTTTCTGCTGCTGATTCGTGGCGCATCATTATTGGTCTCCTATCTTCCCTACGAAAACTTGATTTATCCCAGTGTGACGGCTTAATGAATCTTCAAATCTATATATCAGAAACGACAGTCCTTCCAGAATCCAGACTCAGGCAACGCCCGCAAATCATATTGACGCTTCCCAGAGCAGTAAAGCCACTAACTTCTCTTGCAAACCTATCCATAGAGGGGAGAATACACATCGAGTTAACACATCTCAAGGGTAAAGCAGAGCACCTCTCTTTTATACCCGAGAAACAAGTCTTTGATGATGAATTGCTAATGACGCCAAAGGACCTATCACCGACAATCCCAAGCTTCCATGACTTCGAATCGCTTAGCATCAAGCGGTTTAGCTACACAGAGGATAATGCCCCCTTCAGTTGCATTAGCTTCTCGCGTTTCCCTTGCTTGAAAGAGTTGATCCTAATCAACTTGAACATCCAGATAATCCCAGAAGACATTGGTCTACTGCACTCACTAACATCATATGCAATGATCATACCAGAGAAATAAGTTAAGCTTATATTATCTAAGCCAAAACAACGTTTTGCTAGTGTGAGTAGCTTGGTTTGTGTATGTTTTAATTAAATGTAATAATTTTCTCCTAATGAAAGTCACACTTCAATCTCTCTGCTACTCTTTAAATTGAAAACGGCATGTCATTATTAACTGGTTTTGTTCAAACATGAAGAAAAAAACAAAGTAGAAATAGTAGTGGACTTTACTGGATCTGCACATAACTTGGAATCAAAATGGTGTAGGTAACAATAGTTTGTTTGATTCAGTTTTCCCTAAGAACGTTCACTAAAGCAAGTTCAACCAATACACAAAACATCAGAGATCATGGAACCGAACCCTATCCTCAAAACCACGAACATAGACCAAACCATATCCTCAATTTTTCCATCAAAACAACAGAGACCACTGTGGAAATTCTGAAGCCTGCTGGTACTGTTTCTGCAAAGTAGAGAGAGTGCTTGGTCTGATCCAGAAAAAGCTTTTCAAATCGAAACAAAACATTGAAGATGACATTGTGGGGGAGTGAATCAATGTGATTAAAGACGAAGCCATGACGCGGACCGTTTCAGGTCGTGAGATGAAGTGCAAACGGCACCGCCTCGCCACCGCACGAAGAGGAGAGACGAACATTGTTTCTTCGCTTCAGCCGTATTAGGGTTAGCGGCGACATTCATCTCAGCGGGCCTGATAAATCTTCCAGTTTCAGAGCCCAATCCCACAAAACGGAATCAAAGCCCAAGACGACGTAGTTAAATAATACAGTATGTTTTGGCTCAGATTGACACGTGTCGGCTCCTCAATAAACGACTTTCTGACATGGATCCCATGTGGCTTCATGTGAGTGAAGAAAACATCTTTATATAGATATCAAAAGTTTTGGTTAATTTGTAGTAGTATTCGTTTTGGGTTCTTAAACTATTGTGAAGATTCATTAATTAATCTAATTGTTTCTCTTACAATATTTCCAATTTATTATTATTATTAACTCTCTAAATGCTACAATGTTATAGAAATATTTATATTCTAACACCTCTATTTTTATTCTAAACTAAATATTTCTTTTATTTATATTTAGAAACATATATTAAAATAATTTTTACTTATTTTAAAAACGATGGAAACAGTTTTTAAGTGATTTTGATTTTCTGATTTTGTAAAAGTAATTTACATTTCGAATGCAAAAATATGAAATATGAAACATTTTCTTAATTAATTTATAACAAATAATTATTTTGTGAATTTGATAATTATAATCAATAATGTGCAACTTTCAAATTTGTATGCATTATGTCAAAAGAGTATCTACCAAATTGGAGACAATACACATAAATAACAAATATTTGTAGCCAGCTTATACGAGTCACAGTCATTTTTTTCTCTGATTCTCAGAATGAGCAAATGGCATCATGGTTCTTGTCATAGTCATGGCGGTGGCACATTTTGGCCTTTCTCACTTCCTACTATTGATGGTGGGTCATTTGACTTACTATCGGTAGTCTTGTTTGGCTGATGTTTAAGTGCAGATTGGTAGAGTTGTCTTCGGTCAGTGTGTGGCAATGAGGTCAGCCCGTGATTCGGCGGCAAAGGTGTATGCTTCGTCAGGTTTCTGGCCACTTATGGTTGGTGTCCTCTCATGATATCTCTTTTGTCGTCTTGTGCTTACGAGTCAGTGAAAATTACAAGTTTGACAAATTCATCGGGATCCTGCTACTCTGAAGATGGGAATTTCTAGAATTTAAGACAACAAGGTGAATCTCACGTTCACGTGGCTTTTTTTAATTGCTGAGAACGGTAACCGATGCTCGATGATTTTGGATCCGGACTAGCGGAATGTGTCGGAGTGATGAGTCGAATGAAAATAGTTTAGAAGAATTAAAATTCTTGCGGTTTTATTCGAATTTGTAATCAGAACCTATTTTTGATTTGCGTTGAATATATAATATTTAATTTATAACAAAAAAAAAATATTTGTGGTAGTCAAATGGATTTTCATCCCTCAGTAGACATGAGACAAAAATGAACCGAGACAATGTAAAATGTATTGATGAAAACAATGAAAACGTTCCATAAATAATTGTTTATTGCTGAAGAAGTCAGAACTTTTTCTCTATGGTTAACAGTTATGACTTAAAACTTAAAAGTAATGCAGATTACAACATTAAACAAAAGACATTTATATGTTCTGTGGACACCTTTTTGTTTGTTTTCTATTATGCTGAAAAATAAAAATAAAAATATTTTCAATAAAATAATTGTAATGGGCTTTTTTAACTCTAGTGTGTCCACAATGCCACCAATATACAAATATAAATGCAATAAGCCTCTCTCTGTCAATAAAAGGGCAAGAGGAGAGCAAAGTACCAAACTTTTTCTCTCAGGGTTTCCTCTCAATAATCTCAACTTTGGCCTCTGCTTTCTTATGTTCACCTTCTCCTACTCTTCTCTGAAAACCCCATTTCCTATTTCCAAAACTTTCTCTGACAAAAGTGCAAGAACACAAAATGTATGCAGATTCAGGGTTAATGCTCCGTTACATGCAAAACTGTTCTCCAGATATTCAACAATTTGAAGACCTCTTCAAATCATACAAGCTCTCAGATGCTGAAATGGTTAGAATTTTGATTCTCCATTTTTTTTTTCACTCTCTACGTCATCTTTTGAATGCTCGTCTTCTTCTTTTACTTGTGATGACTATTCTTTTTTCTTTAGTTGATTTATAGATTTTGTGTTTTCCTCAGAAGATTCTGATAGGGGGTTGGTCTTTCTGATGTTATCAACTTCTTTCTTCCTCTCTTTTGAAGTGTCAAGAAGATGAGAAAAGCAAATTTGTCTACTAGTGAAGTTGAATTTTCCAGAGACAAAAAAAAAAAAAAAAACTTGTGGTGTGAACTGTTAAGTGGCTGTGTGGCCACTTGATGAGATATTTTTGTTCTGCTGACCTCACCACAAGTGTGTTTTGGCTGCTGCTGAGAAAGTTGAGTAGAAAAAAATTAGGTCTTTTTTTGTTCTTTGGACAGAAGAAAAAGGAGAATCTTTTTTGATAAAACAGAATCTTCTTGTGCAGCAAAAAGCGAGTTCTTTCTTTTGCCCGTGAGAGATTAAAAATAGTTTTCTCGGGAAAACCAAAGAAACCCTTTTTTTTTGTTTTTTATGAGAGTGGTTTCTTTTTCACATGAAATTCCACAATTTCTGGAACATGAGAGATTCCGTGTTCTTCAAGACTTTGTTCTTTAACCCTTAACAAAGAAATGGGTTTGTTTCATTGGCTCCACTAAAAGATTCGCTATACCCTTTCCACTTACAAAAAGATCCGTACTTTACTGTCTCAATGTCTCGAACTATGTTCTGTTCTGTTTTGTGTTGTGGTCTTTGATTCTGATGTTACTTTGTGATTGTGACTTTCTCCAGAACAACGCTTTTGCTGAGTCATCAAACATGCATGAGTATGATATCGGGGAAGAAGGAGATCTGTTCAAAGCTCCTGATCCAATTCTTGAAGAACCAATCTTAGCCGTTGATCCACTCTCAGCTGCTTTAACCATGATCTCTTGCGGTGAAGACTCTTCGCAAGGGCTTTGTGAGCTTCCTGATCTCGATCTCGGATCGTTACAAAGTGGTCAGCAGCTTCTTGACAAAGCTTTCTATGAATGTGAGCAAGATCTCATGATGAAGTCAGCTATGGAGTCTTCGTTCTCTGATGTGCTAGACATCAAGAACATCTCTGATGTGTTAGATGTCAAGAACGTCTCTGATGTATTAGACATCAAGAACGTCTCTCTGGTGACGGCTAGCAATGAGAAGCAGGATATGCAGAAGAGCGTAAGCTCGGGGAATTTGAGCTCTATGGATTGGTCACAGGCACAGCAGGAGGCTGTTGTGATTCAGAACTTTCCTGATTTTGCTCAGTTAGATTTCTGTTCTGATTATGGGATGCGACGAGCCTTTAGTGAAGGTGACATACAGGTTCGAACAATTCTGTGAACCTTTATTTTGTTAAATCCTTTTTAGAGTCTAGATGTATATGAATAGTCTGATTTGAGTGTATTTTCTTGATGAGCAGAAGCTCGGGACTGGTCTTGTTCCATCTCCATTACATAGGATTATTGTGAGCTGTACTTCGGAGGAACGACGTGAGAAGCTATCCCGATACAGAAACAAGAAGAGCAGGCGAAATTTCGGACGCAAAATCAAGGTATACAAAACAAAACACTTAAACATCCTCTGATTGATTTATTAAGAATCTCTGATTGATTTATTAAGAATTTAATAAATGTTTATAATTTAATTTACTTTTTACTTTATTATACACTTTCCAATAATTTTCCACCAATAAAATTTAATCAATTCAAATATTCTCAATAAATGTTTCTCAAAAATATAAAAAAATACTTTAACAATATAGAAAATCTATCTTTGTGAAACAAGAAAAAAATCTAAAAATCTTACTTTCGGGAACGGAAGGAGTACTTATCATAATCATTTAATTAGCTATAAAAAATAAAAGTTTTGAAGACCCCTAACTAATTGAGAAGTAATCTCTTTTTTTTTTTAACTCAAAGTAACCTGTTTGGTTTTAGTATGCTTGTAGGAAAGCTCTGGCAGATAGCCAACCGAGGATCCGAGGAAGGTTTGCGAAAACAGAGGAGAGGAAGTAGAATCGTTTCAAATAAAATGGTGATGGGAGTGAGCAAAAGGAAGAATAAGGAGACAAGACCCATCTCCTTAGAAACTAGTTTTGTTTTGTTATATATGTATGATCATAAAATGTTATATAAGCATTCAAATTAGTTTTTGTATATTAAGGAATTCTCTAAATAAGCTTTTTAAGGAAAGAAATTGTAGCTACATCATGTAATGGCGGTTAGATATGTAGATATATATATACATATATACATATATGTATCTATAATTCTATATAATTATTTATTAGATAATGTGAAGTAAAAAGTGATTTGATGTTTCTTTGCTTGTAAGCACCGCAACAAGTTAGATTTTAACTCCTTTCTTATTTACAGGTTTCAGAGAATTTGCAATTTCATTCTATTCCTTTTTATCATAAAGGAACACCAATCATATAGTTTTTTTTTTGCCATCTCACCAATCAGATAGTTATTGAATCAAGCAGATAGTTTTTGTTTTTTGCCATCTCACCAATCAGATAGTTTTTGAATTTAATTTTAGAGAAATTTTGTTCTAGTTCGTTTAATAATCCTCTTGCAAATTAGAATTCGATTTGAATTTATAAGAGAGAAATCAACAAGACAATTGGGACGGATCCCCAAAGTGATTTCCCAAAGTGATTTCAACCACTCGTAGTTTTTTTTTTTTCTCAACCACTCATTTACTGGTGTCTCTTCTTTTCTTTACCAATTGCACATGTTTCTTGCTCAATAACTAACTCCCTTTGGTGTTACTGCGTTTTGGATGGAGCTTATACTAAATATGCAGTACATAACAAATGCTGTGAACACATGACATGTGATCACTATCAAAAATAAAACATTCTTTTGGCGTTTTCAAACTACTCATACTAGTTTTTACTCTGTATTTAGATTAATAACCCCAGTGTTTTTTTTCACACAAATCATCCAACGAATGTTATTTTAATTAAAACTAGATCTCGACCCGCACAACCGAACGGATTTTTGTTTTCATTTATTTTTATATAAACATTTTATTTTCAATTCTAAATTGGTATATATTATAATGTATATGTGTCTATCAATTTTTAAAACATAATAAGTTTACGGTATATTTTTTTCATTGAATAAATTGTTTCAAACTTTCACATGTATTTCTATCTTCTTCTATATATATATTTTCGAATTATTATTTCACTATTAAAATCGTAACTATATATAAAGATTAGTAAAATATTTTTTTATTGTCATATTCAAAGATATTGTAACATTTCACAAATTTAGAAAATGTTTTAAAAAATAAAATTTTCGCTTCATAGATTTATATTATCGAGTATATAATTAAACATTTAGTTTTCGTTTAAGTTTTAAAATAAACTATATAGTTTAAAATTTGTTTTCATTGGTTTAAGTTAGTAAAGATTAATCATTGTTAGATAATATGATTTTTTTATTTAAAAAAAAATCTTTATAATTTTAAAAGTTAACATCGACAAATATTTAAATAATTAACATATGGAGGTATATTATTTTACCATTAAATTATATCTATTTAATTTATACTATCTATAAATTCAATGAATCTTCTATTGTTTAAATTCAATTATTGATACTCAATAAAAATTTCTGGCATGCCCAAAATTTAGATGATAAGATTAGAGATTAAATGTAATATGACTTTATAAGAATATGTTCATTAGGTCTATTTTTTAAAAAAATCACACAGGATTCAAGATTGTCACTTCTGTTTTAATATATAAGATATATCAATCAATACCCAGAACAATCGGGCAACGGAACAATTACACATCCGGCCGATTTAGATCATCCATCGAATTTGATCCAAAAGACTTGGATTCTCTTGACCAACTGGTTTGAAACCCAATAAAGAACAACAAAAACACGTACTAAAAAGAAACAAAGTTGAGTAACGAGTTCGAGGAAAAGTATACTAACAAAAAAAAAGTCGAACTTTTTTTATTAATTAAAAATCTTCTAAAAGAAAACGAGGAGTTTACTTAAAAAGAAATAAAAAAGGTTACTGAGTTTTATGACAAAACAAGAGCTCGCGAGTACAGTATAGTTAAATACCGTACCATGTAACTTCCAGTTTCAGTTTCAGTTTCAGTTCCATAGTTCTTGGAGATTGTTATAGGTTCTAATAAAAGAACATCAAATAAAAAGAACACACAGGTTTGATTTGAAAGAAAATGGATGAAACACCAAACTAAAAGAAAAGAAAAGAAAAACACGAAGAGAGAATCGGTCTAAAAACTCTAATAAACCAGAAGACAAGAAAACGAGCAAGGAAGGGAAGAAAGGCATAATCGCGCAAGTTAGCCTAATTACATGATTCTCCGGTAATGTGCACACGTCTCAAGTCCGAAACCAATCTCTTATATATATATATATATATTTTTTTTTCATCTTTTAGTATTTTCTTCTCTGCCCTTCGTCGTCGTCGTCTTCTCTCTCTTAACAACTCTGTCACGCTCTCTCTCTAAAAGTTCCTCACCGAGCCAAAAAAAAAAAAAAAAGAAAAAGCTTTCGTCTTTCGTCTTTCGATTCAGCATTCCGTTTAATTTCCTTATCCAAATCAAAGAAAAAGGAATCAACGCATTCTTGTTTTCTTCTGGGTTCTTATAGTTTCTAGAGAGAGAAAGATAAAGTAAGGATTTTTTTATCGAGAACAGATCTCTCCCCCTTCTCTTCTTGACCAAAAAAAAATCAATTCATCTGCAATTGAATGCGATCTGCGGCAGTGGGTCAATCTCGGAAGGTGCGTCTCTGTTTGATTAGTGTTAGTTCAATCAACGACCTATATCTGAACTTTTGAGGCGAGATTAGGGTTTCGTGAAAGGGGCTTCCTAGAAGAATGATTATCAAACGGAAACTAAAACGAATGCCGAGTTTGAAACGACGTAGTAATGAGGCTCCTCCTCGGAAGAAGAGAAAGGCGAGTTACTATTACCCTCTCAGTCTTCTCGGAGAGATAGGCGCCGGGATAGTTCCGGGGAAACTCAACGGGAAGAATGGGTTCTCTGCTTTGTGGTGCAAGGAAGTGTCGTCTCCCGTTGAGCCTGAGTCAAAGTCTAAGAGGATAGTTATTGATCCTGGCCGTGGAAGGGATCGTACGGCTGGTGTTTCTCGGCCACCGCTTGTGAGGACGTCAAGGGGGAGAGTTCAGGTGCTTCCTTCTCGGTTTAACGACTCGGTTCTCGAGAATTGGAGGAAAGATAGTAGGAGTAGTGGCGAAGAAGAGCGAGAGGAAGAGAGTGAAGAATGCAGGAAGGAGAAAGTCAAACCTAAGTTCATTCCTAGGAACCATAAGTATAATAGTAGTGCACCGTGTCATGATGATGATGATGAGGATGCGGATGGAGCGATGGTGAGGTATAGTAATGACATGAGGAAGCATATGAGCAGCTCACGCACTAGTACGCTTGAGGAGGCACGTCCTAAGAAAGAAGGTGTTTATGGGCCTGAGGATTTTTACGCTGGTGATTTGGTTTGGGGTAAATCTGGGAAGAACGAACCGTTTTGGCCTGCTATTATCATCGATCCAATGACGCAAGCCCCGGAGCTTGTTTTGCGGTCTTGTATACCTGATGCTGCATGTGTCATGTTCTTTGGTCACTCCGGGACAGAGAATGAAAGGGTAATGTGTATATTGTCTTCTTCTTCTATGATTGTTATTAACTTGAATTTATGTAACAGGACTATGCATGGGTTAGAAGGGGCATGATCTTCCCATTTGTGGATTATGTAGACAGGTGTGTCCCCGCTATAATCTTACAAAAATATGTTGTTTGTTTTACATGTGGATATTTTGCTTAATACTTACTTTCTTAATTAGGTTTCAAGAACAGTCTGAGCTGCGTGGATGCAACCCTGGTGATTTTCAGATGGCACTTGAAGAAGCTCTTTTGGCAGACCAAGGATTCACAGAGAAGTTGATGCAGGATATCCACATGGCCGCTGGTAACCAACCGTTTGATGATTCTGTATACGGATGGATTCAAGAAGCTGCAGGCTCGAGCCAATATCTTGATCACGTTGCTCCAAGCCAGGCAAGTTTCTCTTTTCTTGGGGTTCCTTTTCGAGCATGTATAGCTTATTCCTTTATTTGTTTGCAGGACATGTTGAAGAAATATAGAAATCCAAGAGCATGTGTAGGATGCGGAATGGTTCTCTCTTTTAAGATGGCAAAGAAAATGAAAGCTCTGCTTCCCGGAGATCAGTTATTGTGTAAACCTTGTTCAAGGGTACGTAAAGTTTCTTATATTCTCCTTCTTGATTCAGTTTCAATTCAGTGTGCTCAAAACTAATTATTGTTGCAGTTGACAAAACCAAAACAGGTTTGTGGTATATGCACAAAGACATGGAATCATTCTGATAGTCAGCGCTGGGTAAAAATACAATACAAATCATGTTATACTATTGCGGTCAAGAATCACCTAATGTTTTCTTCTTGCAATCTTACTGTTTGATTACATAACGGTGAATCAGGTGCGTTGTGATGGTTGCAAAATCTGGATTCATGCAGTGTGTGATCAGATATCACATAAGCATTTTAAGGTACATGTCCATGTTGTTGCTCTTTATCAAGGTTATCTTGTTCCCTGTTGCTTGCTTGTGCTGACATCAGATCTCATTTGGAATAACCTGAAGGACTTGGGGGAAACAGATTACTATTGTCCAACATGCAGAGCAAAGTTTAACTTTGATCTATCAGATTCAGAGAAACAAGACTCAAAATCCAAGTAGGTCTATTTACTTCCAACTTTTTAAATTCTTACAACAATTGAATTACCGAATTCTAAAGTTGAGAGTTTTCTGGTGGTAGACCTGGCAAAAACAGTTCTTCCCCCATGGTGCTTCCTGACAAGGTTATTGTTGTATGCACCGGAGTTGAAGGCATTTATTTTCCAAGCCTTCATTTGTAAGTTTACACAGTCTGATCTTAATTTCTCCTGTGATCTTTATTTCACATTGTTCTCCAATTTTTCCGGACTTTTATGTATCTATGTTGAATGATTTAGAGAGAGTATTCTTACTCCATTTTTGGTATATTTACAGAGTGGTATGTAAGTGTGGATCTTGTGGACCTGAAAGGAAAGCACTTAGTGAATGGGAAAGGCATACTGGTTCAAAAGCAAAAAATTGGAAGACTAGTGTTAAAGTTAAAAGCTCCAAGCTGCCTCTAGAAGAATGGGTCTGTGCTTATTTTCCTCTCTTTCTTTTGTACTTGTCCTATCAATTACATAAAAGTTTGACTGCCATATATTCGTTCACTATGCAGATGATGAAATTAGCAGAGTTCCACGCAAATGCTACTGCAGCTAAACCTCCTAAACGACCTTCTATAAAGCAGAGAAAGCAGAGGTTGCTTTCCTTTCTTAGAGGTATTAAGCAAATCGGATCTCAGAACTTAGCAAAAGGTTTATGCTTTCGTTATGCGTTGTTAATGTTGGCTTGTTCTTTCACCATTGGCAGAGAAGTATGAGCCGGTCAACGTGAAGTGGACAACGGAGCGATGTGCAGTATGCAGATGGGTTGAAGATTGGGATTACAACAAGATCATTATCTGCAACAGGTACTGTTCTAAAATGCATAGTTGCTCTAAGCTTTTCATAAAAATCATATATTATTGGTGAAAAGCATGATTTGATAGTTGTTTTCTTGTAATATTAGATGGAAATTATAGGACTTGTGAAACATGATCTAATACCATTGAAAATGATGTCTTCTTTCTCTTTTCTCAGATGTCAGATTGCTGTGCATCAGGAATGCTATGGAACGAGAAACGTTCGTGACTTCACATCATGGGTCTGCAAAGCCTGCGAGACACCTGAGATCAAACGAGAGTGTTGCCTCTGTCCTGTAAAAGGCATGTCGTTTCTTATTTGTTCACGCATACTCTGTCCTGTAAAAGGCATGTCGTTTCTTATTTGTTCACGCATACTTAACACGGTCTTCTTAGTTTACTGTTACAACTAGTGGCACCTATGCATATTACTTATAAAGAGAATTTGTAGCATTGTTGCCTGTCAACTAACTTTTTTGCCGATTTTTGTGTGCTGATCAATAGGAGGTGCACTGAAGCCAACTGATGTGGAGACACTGTGGGTTCACGTGACATGTGCTTGGTTTCAGCCTGAAGTATGTTTTGCGAGTGATGAAAAAATGGAACCAGCGTTGGGGATTTTGAGTATTCCATCAAGTAATTTTGTGAAGGTACTATATATGTTATTACTCTCATTTGATGGTAACTTGTCCCTATCCTATATGCAAAACTGAAAAAGCAAGAGACTATTCTCCTTTTTTGTAATAAAATCCAGATTTGTGTGATATGCAAGCAAATACATGGGTCATGCACTCAGTGTTGCAAGTGCTCTACTTATTATCATGCCATGTGTGCCTCCCGAGCTGGCTATAGAATGGAGGTAACAACTTTTTTACTTTATCTGACTTCTGCGTTTAATTCTCTAAGATACTATGAGTTTGTTTGGTAATAATATATGCACATTTTTGAATGTAGTTGCACTGCTTGGTGAAAAATGGTCGACAGATTACAAAGATGGTGTCGTATTGTGCTTTTCACAGGTAAATAAATGGTCTTATATATATTCTGCTGCAATGTCGTTGCAATCTGATTTTGGATTTATAAGTTTGGTGTTCCTGTGTTGTTTAACTTTTTTTTTTCTGGGTGTAGGGAGCCGAATCCAGATACTGTGCTAATAATACAAACGCCATCAGGGGTCTTCTCTGCCAAAAATCTTGCTCAAAACAAGAAGAGTACAGGTTCGAGGCTTATTTTAGCAAACCGAGAAGAAGTTGAAGAGCCCCCTCCAGAGGAGGCTGTACCAGTTGATCCATTTTCTTGTGCTCGTTGTCGAGTTTTTAAAAGAAAGGTTAATAGCAAGAAGGTAAATCTTTGGAAAACTCTTTATGCATAGGTTTGTTCAGTGAGCTGATCCATTATGTGTGTGCGGCGTGCTTGTGATTGTACAGAGGAGTGAAGAAGAAGGTATTCCTCACCATACAGGAGGACCACGTCATCATCCTTCGGCAGTCATCCAAACTCTGAATGCATTCAGGGTAAGAATTTTGCTCTCTGTAGTGCTGCTAATAAGCAAAATGCATGCCTTAAGACTGAAGCTTTTTTTTTTTGGTTAAATATAATTTGTGTAGCATGTGGCAGAAGAACCCAAATCATTTTCCTCGTTCAGGGAACGGCTTCACCACTTGCAGGTAAAGCTTTTACATTAAAGTTTGAAAGAGATTATGTACGTGTATCTTGTTGTATTATCATCTAGTCACGAGTTTCATGTCTTGTGACAGAGGACTGAAATGGATCGGGTGTGCTTTGGTCGATCGGGAATACATGGATGGGGTCTTTTCGCTAGAAGAAATATTCAAGAAGGAGAAATGGTAGGCAGAGAGCCATCTCAACATAACAGTACCTCTTCGTTTCCTTGCATCTGTTGTGTGAAGTGTTGAAATGTATTTTTCTGTTCAGGTTCTCGAATACCGCGGGGAGCAAGTGAGAGGAATCATTGCAGACTTAAGGGAAGCAAGATATCGTAGGGAAGGGAAGGATTGCTATGTAAGTTGAATTCTATGGCTACAGTCTTAACATGAGTTTTTGAGTATAGATTTCTGAAACCTTTATGTTTGTTTTGAATATGTTGCAGCTGTTTAAGATAAGTGAGGAAGTAGTGGTGGATGCTACAGAAAAAGGGAATATCGCTAGACTAATAAATCATTCGGTAAGCAAATCAATCATGTAAATTCATTGAACAGAGAGACTTGACTCTAAAAACACTAATTGGTGTGTTGTGTTTTGGTGTGATGCAGTGTATGCCAAATTGCTATGCAAGGATAATGAGCGTAGGAGATGATGAAAGTCGGATTGTACTGATTGCCAAGGCCACCGTACCTACTGGGGAGGAGTTAACGTATAATATATACATCACTACTCTCTTTACACAGTTAACGCATTTTGGTTCATTTACTAAATATGACTGACATGGTTGGTTGGTGTGTGTGTGTTTGGCAGATATGATTATTTGTTTGATCCAGATGAGCCGGATGAATTCAAGGTGCCATGCCTATGCAAATCTGCCAACTGCAGGAAATTCATGAATTAGAGAAAACTTTGTAGCTGCTCTTTTACACTTAAGAAGAAGAAGCCAAGAAGCTGACTACTACTGACACAAGAACATGTTGCACTCCAAGCTTGAATAGGACAAACTCAGGGAGCTTAAAAAGCTGATGAAATAGAACCTTTACAGCGACACCTCTTTTTTTCGGATACCCTAATAAGGCACTTCTTCTGTTATCTCTAGAAGCTCCAAGTTGTTTTGTTTTTGTAGGTAGAAAGAAAGACGAGAGAGGTTTGTAGCTTAGTCATTTCTTATAATCCCATTTCTGTATAGCTAACTCTTCAACACCTTTTTCCTTTTTAGGTTCTTTTTTTTTTTCTTTTTCAATGACTCAAATATCAAAAAGCAAACAAAAAATAGACTTGAAAGCACCTTTTTTTTTATCTAATGTTTTATTATTTTCTTAATTTACGAAACGATGAAAGAAAGAGGGCACAAAAAAAGAGGAACAGAAGAAAGCAAATGGATTTTTGAGAAGATAAACAAAATTGCAAGCAATCCTTCATTGGATTTTTGAGAAGATAAACAAAATTGCAAGCAATCCTGGATTCTGTTATAAGTAAGAAGAGAAGAGGAGAAATTGATGTGTATTATTCCATGAGTAATGAGTTTTTTATATAGGATTACAATAGCTTGTGGACAAAGCCACTTGCAGAACAAGTAAAGCTTGGAGAACAAGTATATTTAAGACTTGTCATAATGACATCACCATAATATTCATAACACTTCCCCTTGATGTCCATTATGCGCGTAAGATGCTGCCTTATTAAAAACTTCATCAGGAAAACCCAATAGAAAAAATCATGGTTAAAGGAAAAAGAGTGCAGCGTGCAATGACTTCCCCTCATGTGTACATGCGTCGAGATCTTTGAGACAACGTAGTTCAATAAGATGAGTGAGCTTCTTGAAAGTAGCAGGGGTAGCGTTTTGGTGAATGAAACAACCAAATATTTACTCGAACGAACTTGTAGGAAACGAACTTCGCCATTCTTCAGTGGTACATGAGTCTTCATGATCTGACCATTTCTTGGATTCTTTTTATTTCCAAAACTTTAGAACAATGATAGATTTTCATCTCCCAAATTGTAACATTCTCTTTGGGTGTCTATCTTTTGTGTGTTCTTTGTTGCCTCGTTAAAACCTTGTCATGAAAAAACCCAGTGGGATAAAAGCCATGATGAGGGAAAAGAGTACAACCACACATATTTCACATTTCTTCTCCGGAAAGCAATATCTTCAGGATATGCATTCCAATCAGAGAAATCTCCTTTTGAAATTGAGAATATTGTAATACTCTTTC
>NC_027756.1:35970788-35971286 GCF_000695525.1 Brassica oleracea var. oleracea
TTTATGTTGGAAATGCTAATTCACTTTTAGCATTCAAATCGAGCCTTACTTATATCCTTTAGGGATGGCTATGGATTCTTAAGTATCAATGAAGATTCATATCCAACATATAATTCCAACCTCATTTGAGAATCCATCTTAATTAAAGCTCTATGGTGGAGCAAATGGAATGTATATCGCACATCCAACATTCTTTGATGGAAAATGGTTGATTTCTAACCCAATACCAATGACGGGGAGAACCAATGATTACTTGTTGGCTTGATGCGAATAAGTGTTGCTCAAAATGTTTAACACTTATCCAATGATTTTCTATAGTCGTGAGAGACTTTATGAAGTGGATTCAACGGTATTATAAAGATGCATAGTGGGTGATCAGTGCACTAACATCTCCTTTATTCATGTCAATTACTTTATTTGGCTGGTGAAAACCGTATTACCATTTTATCTTATGAGCAAGCAACATATGTGTAATCATTCGCAAGAATAGAGCGGAAG
>NC_027756.1:35971494-35982702 GCF_000695525.1 Brassica oleracea var. oleracea
TCATCAGTCTTAGTTTTAGTGCAAACATAATCTTCTGGATGTTTCACTTATCATAAAATGTAAGATTCTTTAATTCTTCCCCTCGAGATGATTTTACTATAGGTTTATCAATCTCAAATGAATCTCATTTTTGAATCAATAACATACCCTACATGGGTCATGTATTCTTTCTCAAATCCTTTTAACTTTTGAGAATTATAAGAATATGATGCAATAAGGATTTTAAATTGCATTCTTATGTGCAGTAATATTATGTACTCTTCTGGATCATCATATATATCCTCTTCTTGAACATTCTATAAGGTTTTACTATCATGTATTGTACTCACAATAATCCTCTTTCCTCTTTGGATGATTGAATGATATTTTTATTTTCTCAACTTCAAGTGAGAGAATGAGTTTTAAATAGAAACTCTTGGGTCTTTCTTTATTATCATCTTTATTTCTCAACTTCAAGTGAGAGTATGAGTTCTAAAAAGAAACTCTTTGGATCTTGACCTTATTTATATTCATATTCACGTCTACAACCACTTTTAGGTTCGTTTTCTTGAACAATACTATTTGTGGTATAAATGTCCTATTCTCTTCAGGAGAATGGGTCATAATCAACTAGACATGATTATCATCTTACATTAATAGCTCACTCTTTTTCTGAGTCTCAGGGAGATAAGATATAAGTATAAATTTCTTTAATCTATTTTCTCAATCATGTGTCTGCTGGACAACATTACTTGTATAAGATATTGTATTTTTCAATACATATGCATCTTTAAAAATTTCTTCAAGAAAATTTACTTTTAAACTTAACATCCAACATAGTTGGATTTATTTACGGACTTCATGTCTTGTGATTATTAAGATGCAAAATACATAATGAGCTTTAGGTAATCACTTCAGGTGATTATATCTTCTTTGGATTTTCTCCAAAACTCATGGATCTTTTAAGATCAAGCCTTAAGCTTAAAACCCACGTATATAAATGGTATAAAATTATTTCAATTTCGATAGAGATATGGATATTTTTTTTTTTTTTACTAATATGCTATTTAACAAGGTTCTTAACCACACAATCAATTTAATGAATACAATGTATATCATTTGTAATAACTTTTACACAAATGACTTTATTTAATCCAACTTTAATAAACCTTGTAAATAAAGCATAAAACTAAAATATTTATCTTGAAGAGTGTTGGAAAATCGGTGATCCAAACACTCATACTTCAGGTAGTTACAATCTTCTCTTTGATAAATAATTCTGAAAGACTTAAAATTTGCTCATACAAAATATGGCTATTTCATTAGTAATTATGCAAAATCAGAATACTTATTATAATACCAATAAAGTGAATACTAATCACGGAGAACAATGACCAATTGTTTACGAAAACTTAAATGGTTCAAATCAGTAGCCAATGAACATTGAACCAACATAATAATAAGACAAACAATAAGTATGCTTATGCAAGTATGGCTATTACATTAGTAAACATTGATATTAGTAAAACCATATATCTCGAGTAAAGTGACTTCATATACTAAAAAGAAATTTTACTAATATTATATCTATTCATATATACGCATAATATATTGCAAGCACTCAACCATAAGACTTTTGCAATATTGTATGCACTCATATATGTAAATAATATATTGTATTTACTTGGCCTTAAAGTCTAAAATGCAATTTCTTATCAATTCTAAAATAATTCTTATTTTATGAATCCAATACACAGTTTCATAGGTTAATTAATTTTAATAACCATTAGACAATATGCTGCCGTAAATAAAAATGCACAATTCTAATAACAATATTCAGCCGTAAACATGAGAAAAATTAATAATCTCATGTCTATATGATGCCTTTTCGAAGAAAAGATAAGATGTTATTACTAATTATCATATATCAACAACGGTTATATATGTGCAGCCGTATGACTAAAACAGTCGCAAGCCCTAGTAATTTTTTTTTTCTTTTTATGAACATGCAGTCGTATAGCTCGTAAGTTATTAAACTAATATTCTTTAAAAATTAGCAGCCGTATGAGAACTTTAAATATGGTTAACAAGATGCAGTAGCAAGGATGCTAAGTAATACTAACTTTGACATGTTTAGTTTTACGAATGAATGCAATATTAACAATAAGTAATAAAAGTGATACCAACGTGATGACTTTCAATAACACAATATAAGCATCACATATGATTAACTTACAAAGAGAGCACATACGGGTATAAAGTGTAATAAAATTGAGCATTAGCTTATAAACATCGACAAGATCTCTTTTCAATCCAATGATTTTCTTTCCCTAAAACAAGGGTAGATCAATATTGTGGACTAAAGCACCTAAGCTCATATTCTGTATGAATTCATTCTTACAAAATTGATAATAATCATGATTTGAAAAGGGATTGAATATAGACTAAAAGTATAGTAGAATAAAAATCTATACCTACTAGTTCAAGATTGCTAGAGTTTCGTGCTGATAACGTGTTTTGAGTAAAGAAGAGAAGACAAAAGAAGAGAGGAATTGGTGTGTCTTATTCCATGAGTAATGAATCTAATAGCTTGTGGACAAAGCCACTTGGAGAACAAGTATATTTAAGAATTGCCATAATGGCATCACCATAATATTTATAACAGATTCATCCTAATATCGTTGTTTTTTATATGATTTCACCGGTTTGGTTGGTGAATTTCTTGTATTGGCCATTTACCATTTAAAGTGTTAATAAAATCAATTGTTGTTAAAAAAAAAAAAAATTGCAAGGTTCGGTAAAGTTTGTGGTTGGGTGGGCTATTTTCATACCCCGTCATCCATCCAATCAGCCATCGCCCCGTCATCATGAAACACAAATGAGGCCCAGTAAAGGGTTGTCCTCTAAAGGCCCATAACGTCGATTCAGGCCCAATGGGAGCAAGATATTTTTGTAGAGAAAAATCAAAGGGGGCAGACGTAGACGCGAGTCGACCTCGAGGCGCGATGCCTCAGGCGTACTTCATCACGCAACTCTCACGAGCTTCTCTCTCCTTTTATACCACTTTCCTTTTTTTCTACATTTCTTTAAATTTGTGAAATTTAATCCTTTTTTCGAAGGTGAAGAAGTTGCGTGTCGTCTTCAGACCGATCTCTTCCTCTCTCTCTCTCTCTCTCTCTCTGTTTTCTCTGTGTGTTTGGTGGGTTCCTCTTACCGGTAAGATTTTCCAGTACGATTAATTGTGTAATGATTGGAATTATTTGCTAAATTTGGAAACTTTCTGAACATTTCATTGATTTCATGTAGCGGGTTAGTGTCGGATGGCGCTTTGTGGTGTTTCATCGACTCCAAATCTGCAACTTTTGCAGTCTGCTAGAAACTCAAGCATTGGTCTGAAACGTAACCGTAGTTTATGTCATCCCACAAGCTCTTCGTATCGTGCTAAACCTGTAAAACTCCGTTGTTCATCTTCATCGTCTAATGTGGAGATGGAGGATGATGTTGGTAATGGTAGCTCCTCTGTCTCTGTGGAGGATGAATCAGCACATGTGATGCAGTTCAAGTGGAATGATTTCAAGATTCTTGATCGTGTTAGTATCGGTCATGGTGGTCGGGTAAATATACATCACCAATTTGATCGGTCGTGTTTCTTTTTTATATTATACTTATACTTATGTTGCTAATTGAGTTTACCTTCTTACAGGCCGATGAACTTGTGTTTGAAGCTGTAGTTCAGATTCCAGATAGGTCAGTTTCTACTTCAATGTATTACCAGGTTTCAAGATAAAATGATTTTTAGGGGGCTTCATCTGTGTGTGGTGCTTCATATTTCACAGCCCTTTGTTTAACCAAGGAGTTGTTCTTCGGAAACTGAATACAACTCATGCTCAAAGAAGGGGAAGAAGAGCCATTGAAGTTCGTGTTTCCTTTTCAATCACAATCACTTGCTAGCTTCTTGTATCTCTGCTCAGTCTTTTTGTTGTATTACTTTCCAGGTATTGAAGAAGCTAGTTCGTCGTAGGCTTCTGTACCATTCTTACTCAATGCAAGTTCACGGTTATATCTCTAATAGCTTGAGGAGCGATGATCCCTACTCATTCACCCTCGTTCACGGGGTAGGTTTCTTCCATATATACATCTGCTCTAAATGACTTCTTAGGTTTCCCCCGTTTAATTAATCTGTATCTCTCTCTTCTTGCAGTGCCATGGGAGTTTCTCGATTAGGCACTGGCTTCAGCAATCTGATTGGCTTCCAACGTTAGAAGCTACACTTGCGCTAGATGAAGAATCCTTTAGAAGAGTAGGGGATGATACAACTGGAGGACCTGCAGTTTCAAGGCAGCTAAGACTAATCCGTATTTTAATGAGAGATCTTTTAATCGGAGTATGTATTTATCTCCTTTACAACCAGCAGAATAGTTCTTTCTTTTGGTCATCATGATCTGGTTAACATGTGTGTTTTTGGTCTTGAAAGGTCAATTACTTGCACAGCCATGGTCTTGCTCACACAGAACTGAGATTGGAAAATGTGCACATTAGCCCTGTGGATAGACATATCAAAGTTAGTATTATGCTTTCAATCAATTTCGATTATGATGAAGCTAATTTTATTGATTAGTTCTGTAAATTAATATTTAGCAACTATAGGTAGGGATTCTGGGAAATGCTGCTGACTTTTATGGGGACGGTCCGAGCAGTAGCAACGCTTACAGTACCATGGACAGACGACAGATGATGATAGCATTTGACATGAGGTGTCTTTTTTTTTTTAAATTATCATCATTCCTTTCGTTTACATCACTCAGACTAATTGTATTTTTCTTTTTACCTTTCATGGTCAAAGATGTGTTGGATTCATGATGGCTAAAATGGTACTCCAAGAACTGATGGATCCATTAATCTTTGCCAAACTAAAGTCTTTCCTGGCAAAGGTATCATCCATAGATGAGTTTAATGTTTATAAAAAAAATGTTTAAACATTCTTGTAAATGTATATCTAGGGGAATGATCCTTCTTCTCTGCGGGAGTTCTTTGTGACGACGCTCAATACAAACTCTGAATCTGGAAATACTGGAGTTCAAGTAAGTACTCAGCCAAGTGTTATCTTGCACCTCTTAGCATAATTGCTAGTTTTTTTCTCACTCTACCGTGAGATTAAGGAGTTGTTTATCATCACCCTCTTGTTTGTTCTCAGATACTTGATAGAAACTGGGGAGCAGGTTGGCACCTTTTATCTTCATTGATTGCTACCAGACCTTCTAAACGAATAAGGTAACATTCTTCTAATATTAACAATTAACAATCTATGGAGGCCATAATAAATGTGGTTCATTAACAAAGTCTGTTGGGGGTTTGGTGCAGTTGCTTGGATGCTCTTAAGCATCCCTTTCTATGTGGACCAAGATGGCGTGTTGCCCCATCAATGGATATCATCAGATGGGGTCTTGGATCAACCGCTGTAAGAATTTCAGAAGAATACATTTACAGCATGCCTCAGGTAATGTATATGAGATGGTTTTTCTACAAGTTCTAAGAAGTTTGAACCTTTACTCACAACTCTTAAAGACCAAATTGGAATAACACAAATCTTATGCAGCGCCAAAGACTTGCCCACTTCATTGAACTAATGGAGATGCTAAACCCATGTCCAAAACCAAATGTACGAGTTTTAAAAAAAAACTCTCATGCTTCCTTAACTTTTCTTATTTATAGTACTTTAATTTGTGAACCTTGGTTTTAAACACAGTGTTGGTTGGAGCTGTTACCGGGAAGATGGCGTCTGTTATACTCAACCGGAAAGCACATTGGTCTAACTCTGCGTCAGCCTTCTACACGTGCTCTAATAGGCAATGTTCATTTAACAATAAGCCGAGCTTCAGAAGATTCCAACAACACTTCGCTATCATTCACCTCTGACATAGGCTTCACGGCCATAACCAGCAAAGAATGGCCACACGACAAAACCGGAGCCAGAGGCAAACTACAAACGCTCTCTCAGTTCAGACTAGTAGCCGGAAAAAGACTTTACCTCAAAGAAGAGAAAAAGAACATCGGTAAGTTCTCTATGGGAGAACCAAACGCTGAAGAAGGCCTAGTCGAGAAGCTAGGAACCAAGAAATGGAAAAAAGTGGTGCCCTTCAAGGAGTTTCCGTCGAGTCTTCCTGTAGCGAAACTCGTCTCTGGAGAGATCGAAGTGACGATGAACATGGCTGATCGTATAGAGTCGCCTGGGAACGTGATTGGGGAAGTTAGAAAGCAGATTCCGCAGGAGATGTTTGATTTGTCTAAGCTTGTGTGTGGTACGTATATAGACAGTAGGTTGCTTGTGCTTAGGTGTGTGAATGGTTCGGCATTGTTGTTTACAAGGTCTAGCTTTGGACCATAAGTCTATGTAGTAGCTCACTTGTCTCGGTTCTTATGTGTGTATATAAACACTGAGCATTCTTTTTGGGATAAAAAAACCTTTGTAATCTCTGTGTATGTTGTACATGATGAGACTTGGCATTATAAATTCGTAAGACTGAGCAAACGCAGAAGCAAACTCAGAAGCTCACCTCTTAATTAGACTTAAAGTCTTGCGATGCTTCTGTCTGAGCAAGAGTCTTTGGCTTCTTCTAGCGCTATATGCATTGAGTGGTGACTGGTTTGATTGGTTAATATGCTGAACCAGGTAGAGAGATGAACATAAATAAGCCCAATAAAGTTTTTTTCTTGTATGACAGCTAGGCCTGGGACGGATCGGATATCCGAGCAATTTTAAGGTATCCGGATCCGGATCCTTATCCAGCGGATCCATAATTTTACTATCCTTATCCGGATCCGGGGTTCTCGGATATCCGGATGTCGGATATCCTCCTAAAAATTGTAATATCCGGCAGATATCCGGATCCGGATTTGGATCCTTAAAATAAATAAAAAATAATATTAATATATATATATATAAAATATTAACAATAATTTAAAATATATATATATAACGTTTTTAATTATTTCTATGTACAATATTACAAAATTTACATAAAATTTATATATATTATTATAAAAATGAAAATATATTAAATAAAATTAATTTTTATATATAGATATTACTATTTTTGAAATATTTATTAATAAAACTTACGGATCCGGATATCCGGACTTAAAAATTAAGATATCCGGATCCGGATCCGACTTTGACGGATCCAACATTTTACTATCCGGATCCGGATTCGGTCCCTCCGGATATCCGGATTTTCGGATCGGATCCGGATCGAATCTCGGATCGAATCCGGATCTCGGATAAAAGTCTCAGGCCTAATGACAGCAAACTTGAAAAAGTTTAATATAATTATCTATCTGGCTTGTGGCCCCCTTCATGTTTTTCTGTAAAATAATTACCACTTATTAAATTAATATAAATGTCCTTATAATGTATTTTTTTGGTTCACCTGCTTCCAAAGAGAAAAAAAAAAAGAAGATAAATCTAAAATATTCTGGACCGTTGATCTGAGGGTCAGATAAGGACCAGGCAACACGCGAAGTACAGCATAAGCGCCCTATATGAAAGCTATCCGATAACTTGCTTCTCTTACGAGTTACGATCTCTCTGTCTCTCTCTTCCCTTTTTCGCTGGAAACTGTTCTCTCTCTCTCTCTCTCTCTCTCTCTCTCTCTCTCTCTCTCTCCATACCTTTCTTCTAGGGTTTCAGTCTCCGATCGCCGCCGCCGCCGTCGAGATTCTAGGTAAAGCTTCTTCGCTTCCATGTATCGAACCTGCTTCAGTTAGATCCATCCTCCGATTCCCTATCGCGTTCATCGATTCACCCAACCTTACTGTTTCGATTTACCCAGATCTTTAGGATTTGAACTCGTTTCAATTTTATATGTATCGAATCTGTTCTAGTAAACTAGTTTGATTTGGTCGTTCTCCTTTCTTAGTCTGCTGAATATTCAATTTTGAATTCGATTGCGTCTTCGGATCTGTGGTCCTCACTATTTTGAATCAACTTGTATAGTCTTTTAACTGTGCATCTTTTCATGATCCATAGTGTGCATCCCTTGCAATTTTAGGCTATTTTGCTCTGGACGTTTAAGAAAATTTGTTGGAAGAGCTAGGATCGTATGCTGACTTATGCCACTGTTGTTGGCTTTCACCTAAATCTCTTCTTTGGCGTCTTAGTTTTACTGATTTTATCAAAGTTGCTACCTTTTCTCTTTTATTTTGTGTTTTGGCGTCTTAGTCTTTGGTTTACAGATAGTTTCTGACTTTTAATTTACTTTTGTTTTGTTTTGCGTTTGTGTATTTATTATGTTTCTGATTTTTCTTTTGGTAAATCACATCTGTTGAATGATTGCAGACAAACTTGTGGCAATGGAGGTCACCCAGTTGCTCTTAAACGCTCAGTCGATTGATGGAACTGTTCGTAAGCACGCTGAAGAAAATCTCAAACTGTTCCAGAGTCAAAACCTTGCTGGTTTTTTGCTCTCACTTGCTGGAGAGCTTGCCAATGATGAGAAGCCAGTAGATAGCAGGAAACTTGCCGGTTTAGTCCTTAAAAATGCTCTCGATGCTAAGGAACAGCACAGGAAGTATGAGCTTGTCCAGAGATGGCTGTCTCTTGACATGGCAACAAAGACACAGATCAGAGCCTTCTTGTTGAAGACACTTTCCTCCCCTGTGCCTGATGTTCGTTCAACTGCCTCTCAGGTCATTGCTAAGGTTGCAGGTATTGAGTTGCCCCAGAACCAGTGGCCTGAGCTTGTCGGATCTCTTCTCTCCAACATTCACCAGTTACCAGCTCATGTCAAGCAAGCCACTTTGGAGACTCTTGGATACCTCTGTGAAGAAGTGTCTCCTGATGTTGTAGAACAGGAGCATGTAAACAAGATACTCACAGCGGTTGTTCAGGGTATGAATGCTGCTGAAGGAAATAACGATGTTAGACTTGCAGCAACCCGTGCTTTATACATGGCTCTGGGTTTCGCCCAAGCAAATTTCAGCAACGACATGGAGCGTGATTATATCATGAGAGTCGTGTGTGAAGCAACTCTTTCCCCTGAGGTGAAAATTAGACAGGCTGCTTTTGAGTGTTTGGTATCCATCGCTTCCACATACTATGAGAAGTTGGCGCATTATATGCAAGATATATTCAACATCACAGCTAAGGCTGTTAGAGAAGATGACGAGTCTGTCGCTCTACAAGCGATTGAATTCTGGAGCTCTATATGTGATGAGGAGATTGACATCTTAGAAGAGTATGGTGGTGAGTTCACTGGGGATTCCGATGTTCCATGTTTCTATTTCACTAAGCAGGCCCTCCCTGCGCTTGTGCCCCTACTGCTGGAAACTCTGCTCAAGCAAGAAGAAGATCAGGATTTGGATGAAGGGGCTTGGAATATTGCAATGGCTGGTGGGACTTGCCTCGGTTTGGTTGCTAGGGCAGTTGGAGATGACATTGTACCTCATGTTATGCCGTTCATTGAAGAGAAAATATCAAAGCCTGATTGGAGAGAGCGGGAAGCTGCAACATATGCTTTTGGTTCCATTTTGGAGGGCCCTTCACCAGATAAGCTGATGACAATTGTTAACGCAGCGTTAACATTTATGCTCAATGCTTTAACAAAGGACCCAAGCAACCATGTGAAAGACACGACCGCATGGACTCTTGGTCGGATATTTGAGTTCCTGCATGGTTCAACAATCGAGACACCCATAATTACTCAGGCAAACTGTCAGCAAATTATCACAGTATTGATCCAGACAATGAAAGATGCACCTAATGTTGCAGAAAAGGCTTGTGGGGCTCTATATTTTCTGGCTCAAGGCTATGAGGATATTGGTCCCAACTCTCCATTAACACCCTTCTTCCAGGAAATTATCCAGTCCCTTCTAGCTGTTGCACACAGAGAGGATGCAACTGAATCACGCTTGCGAACTGCAGCGTACGAGGCATTGAACGAAGTTGTCAGGTGTTCGACTGATGAAACATCAGCCATGGTTCTGCAATTAGTACCTGTGATAATGCTCGAGCTCCACAATACTTTGGAAGGGGAGAAGCTTTCTTCAGACGAGAGGGAGAAACAAAACGAGCTTCAGGGACTTTTATGTGGATGCTTGCAAGTCATCATACAAAAATTAGGATCTGAACCGACCAAGTATGTTTTCATGCAGCATGCAGATCAAATGATGGGACTTTTCCTGAGGGTTTTTGGCTGTAAAAGTGCAACTGCACATGAAGAAGCCATGCTCGCCATTGGCGCTCTTGCTTATGCAGCAGGTCCTGATTTTGCCAAGTACATGCCTGAGTTTTACAAGTATTTGGAAATGGGTCTTCAAAACTTTGAAGAATACCAAGTATGTGCTGTTACTGTGGGCGTTATTGGGGACATCTGCAGAGCATTGGAGGACAAGATTTTACCTTACTGCGATGGGATTATGACGCAGCTTCTGAAGGATTTGTCGAGCAACCAGTTGCACCGATCAGTAAAGCCGCCGATTTTCTCCTGTTTTGGTGACATAGCACTGGCTATTGGGGAAAACTTTGAGAAGTACATCAACTATTCAATGCCGATGCTTCAGAGCGCAGCAGAACTATCAGCTCACGCGTCTGGAGCTGATGACGAGATGACAGAGTACACGAACTCATTGAGAAATGGAATACTCGAAGCTTATTCAGGCATATTCCAAGGGTTCAAGAACTCTCCGAAAACGCAGCTCCTAATTCCTTACGCACCCCATATCCTCCAGTTTCTGGACAGTATATACATGGAGAAAGACATGTAAGTTTTCTTTGTTCTTTCAAACCCAATCGAAATTATAGATTAGTTTTGCGAAAATATAAAAAGTTGTTTAATTTTGTGGATAAAATGGCTTGTGTGACAGGGACGAGGTGGTGATGAAGACAGCGATTGGGGTGTTAGGGGATTTAGCGGATACACTAGGGAGTCATGTGGGGGGTTTGATACAACAGTCAGTGTCGAGCAAAGAGTTCTTAAACGAGTGTTTGTCATCTGATGACCACACAATCAAAGAAGCAGCTGAATGGGCAAAGCATGCCATCACCCGTGCCATTTCTGTTTGAAGGGCTCTTTTCTCTGTGCCTTTCGTTTTGTTTTTCTTTTACAGTAAAGTCTGCATGCATCTCTGGGTGGGTTTGAGTCTGGGGAAGGGTAGAGCTGCAATATCCGAGAGTCACATCATCATCAGTTTCATTTGCATCATCAGCATTACTGGGGTCAGCATTGAGTCGGA
>NC_027756.1:35982880-35994071 GCF_000695525.1 Brassica oleracea var. oleracea
GGGGGGGGTAGATAATGAAACTGGAAAGAGACGCCGGTGAGACTTTGGCCGGAGGTGAGTAGGAGGAGTCGTTTTCAGGTGGTTTTGGGGACAAAAGGTTCATCGAATTATCATAATACTCTACTTGTCATATGTTTCTTTTTCTTCAACCCCCTTGAGGGGAAGGTCTCTGGTTTTTATCAAGTGAGGGGGCATTATCAGATGACACAATCCCTTGGATTTTTTTTTTACCTTGTTTAGTTTGCATTCTTTGCATCATCGTTTTGTCACTTTCTTTTGGGGTTTTGTATGTTTGGTTATAAAAGCATGTTCACATTTTTATTTTTATATAAAAAAAGTTGTCAGGTCTATTTCCTCTTTGATGCAGTTTTAGGAGATTGCAATTAGCACAGTTAGTGCGCTTAGCTTAAAGCTTCTGTTTACAGGTACATTAGATGTTGTCATGTCTCTAGACAACAGGTGTACATCTATTTTATTACAAAGGAATTGTTATCTCATTTAAGTTCCTTATTTACTTGGTTGACTCGAACTGTAAGGGAAAGGTCGCATGTTAACAGGGAACGTCCTGCCTTACTCTTTCTCTAAAGAGCCAAGTTAAATCTAAGTACGTCATACCTCACTCATATCCAGCATTCAAGTTACCTGTTATTTACGTATATTTGTAAATAATACCGAACCTATACATGACTTGCTGTTTGAAACAATCTCGACCATTGAAGTTGTGTGTACTTTATGGGTTAAACTCTCTATATATGACAGCAAGTTATGTCAATAGCTTTAGCATTATTGGTAGAATCTGACATTTTCTGGTGAACTCTATATATGTTTGATATATCTTCTAGCGAGTTTGTCTCAGCACTTCTACGCAGTCCTGAACATTTTCTGACATGATTCGAACTTTTTACTTGATATTATATAGGGAAATTTGACCGCATGACAATATTAGGGTACGATATATGATATATTATTATGCAGAATGCCTAAAATACCCCAGCATGAGCGTGAGATAAAGAGTAAGGTCCATCTTCTCTTCATTTTATATTTTTTGGAAACTGAACAGTTTATTCTCACTTTTTAACATCAAAAAAACCGACAAAAAAATCAAGATTTGAAGAGCAAAAAAATTGTCTGACTTGGGGTAGATAAAGGTTTAAAGGTTTAATTTTTGATATCCGGTGGTAAAGAGCTTTCGCATCCGGCAATTAAAAGTTAGGGTTACAGAGGCAAGGGTAATCGACAGAGTCAGGATTGATTGCAGAGCGGAAAGAGAAGGCATTGAATTATGTATGTTTGTTTTAACACCATAAGAGCAAGTAACATAATTGTTCGAAGAAAACCTGATTTGGGTATTAGGGACTTAAAGCGGAACCGTTGATTATTTTGCAGATCTGGGTGCAAGGGTTGAACGTCACCGGGGGAGAAAGGTAACTTCTGACAACTGTTTTAGTTGCGGTACAGGCATGAGTTTCAGATTTCATCGAAAAATCGGGAATTGGCGATGTTTATGTCTATGTATTGGTTGGTCTGTTGTCTTGTTTGGTCTGTTGGATTACACACGGTTTTGGATTTGGTTGGGGTATAGAAACATAAGTATGTGTGTTGATGTAGGGATGATGCCAAATGTACCAGCTGAAAAATTTGGAAATATGATTATACTATATGAATAAATAGTATTGGATGCTATGTTGTATAGTTCACATGTTTTTGTACTATAAAACTAAATAGTATAGTACCCCACATATTTATATTTGTTGTTTATGTTCTTTTGCCTCATTCCTATGCATTTTTTTACTTGGTACAGCGTTATTTAGGCCTTCAGATTGTTTATTTTCATATGGACGGACCAGGAAACTCAATGTCTATGGCAGAAGACCTGCTTAATGGAGGCTCGCGACATCATGCACAGCCAACGAGACAAAATTAGAGAGCTCAAAGCAGTGAACAATGAATTCCTACGTGAGAGAAATTATGTTCACGAAGGCTCTAACGCTTTTGGTGACACCCCCAGGGCTTTCGATGATAATAAGAAGCTTCAAATCAAAGTTCTTAAGGCTGTTGAGAAAGAGAATTTACTTCGACAATTTATTGCCATTTCTTGGGCAGGGTTTTTCGTAGCCACTTCTATCATTGTCTCCACGGTTTTGCAGTAACTCATCAAAGAATGGTCTTCCCCTGCACATGTCATACTCGTTCTTACTTTCTATTCTCATGAAGTGTTTTGGGTTGCCCCAAAAAAACCTATCATGTTTTTCCTCTCTTATGTTTCCTTTATTTGTGACTTAAATCTTCTAACCGTGTTTGTTATAACTTTGCTTTCCATTTCATTACATAGCATGGTAGGCTTATGTATTGTATTAAATGACGTTTGCCTTCATGTCATCTTTAACATATTTTATCTTGCGACTAGTAGACAATGTGTGGTCCCGTTTTGCTTGCTTACCTTTAATAATTGTCTTCTCTTCTGTGTGTCTATATAGCCTCAATCCATGTCATAACATTAAGGCCACTGCAACTTGTTTGAACGCATGTATTGAGGATCTGACTTCCTTACCTAAACTATACCATATATCATATAGTATAGCTTTGTTTGGGTCACCTCATACACATGTATTGGAACTTTATTCAACATTACATAAAAACATGGAAACAAATCGAACGTGAGCGTATATGGTTTTCACCAAAATGTGGTCATACTACATTGAATATAGGATAGTCTCGTCCCCTTGCACGGGTACATTGTACAATTTCGGGCTCCTTGTGAATACACAGTTACCAATTGTTGTGATTTTGTATTTGGCAGAACTTGACTTGACTACATAGACTATAGTATAGTATTGCCTCTGCGTTTTTTCATAACCTAACATGCAGGCACAAATTGAGCACATGTGTTTTTAACTTCACTCCTCTTCCCACGTCCACGCGCTTGAAGGGTTATTTTTGGCAATATTGGGCGTAACTAGTCCCATCGGAAGCTTTCCACTGTAGAATGGCTATAAGCTTAATATTAAGGTCCAATATGAATATTCACCAAATTCAACCTATTATATAAATAATAACTAATGTCAAAGTCTATTGCTAACTTTGATTTTGTTGTGATAAATGTTATATATGTAAGTGAATAGGTGTAATGCATTTTCTCCTCACAAATCTAAATGTAGTGTATGTTCTAAGCATGTCTATGCCTAGTGTACCATAGGATGCTGAGAACGAGTCTCTAGATGAGACAAGGAAGCAACTTAAATGGGAAAATGACGATTACATATTGTCGTGGCCATATTCTCCATGGTATGTCAGATCCTTTCTTTGATGTTTATCAGAATGTCGAATCCGCAAAAGAATTGTGGGATGCGTTAGAATCAAAGTACATGGCTGAGGATGCTTCTAGTAAGAAGTTCCTTGTTAGTAATTTTAATAATTACAAGATGTCTGATCCTAGGCCAGCTATGGAGCAATACAATGAATTGCTTCGTATACTAGGTCAATTTGCACAACACAACATGAAGATGGACGAATCCATCTCAGTATCGAGTATCATCGATAAGTTACCCTTCATGGAAAGATTTTAAACACGTGTTAAACACACAAAAAGGAAGAGTTGTCTCTTGTACAACTTGGCAGCCATTTGCGAATAGAGGAATCTCTAAGGGTGCAAGAGGAAGAACAATCCAAAAATAATGAGGCTGGTACTTCTTCCATCAATATGATGGAGGAAGGTGAGAGTTCTAAGAATAAGAATAAGAGGAAACGATCCTTTAATAACAACACGTACAATGGATCTAACAAAAAAATTAAGAGCATTTGTTGGACTTGTAACAAGCCGGGTCACTTAAATCGTGATTGCCGAGCAGGGAAGGATAAAAATAAAACGGGACAAAACCGTTTGGGACAAGTGTCTAAGGACCAAGGTCCATCCACTCATCAAGGTCAAATCTCTGATTTTAACCTATATTCTCATGTGAATTATGTATCAAAGATTTATGAGGCATTTTATGTGCATGATGATGAAGTGGCATGGTGGATTGACTCAGGTGAAACAACACATGTTTACAAGGATCGTGAATGGTTCACTACATATGAGCAAGTTCAAGATGGATCCGTACTTCATATGGGAAACGAGTCAACTGCCCCTATCCTAGGTCGTGGAAAAGTGGTGTTAGAGTTTAGTTCTCAAAAAACCATTGATCTCAAGGAAGTACTTCATGTACCCGGAATTAGGAAAAACTTAGTCTCTGGTAGTGTTTTAAATAAATATGTTTTTAACAAGTGTATGAATCCGATAAGTATATATTATCGAAGTGTGGTGTATTTGTTGGATTAGGATATTTTTGTAATGGAATGTTTATGCTTAATATTAATAAAGTTGTCAATTCTATTTATATGGCAAGTTCTAGTAAAAATGATTCATCTCTATGGCATGCTAGATTAGGTCATGTACATTATAATCGTATGATTAATATGTCTAAAGAAGAGTTAATTCCTACTTTTGATATAAATTTAGAAAAATGTAGTACTTGTATGTTAACAAAAATAATTAGACAACCATTTAAAAGCATTGAAAGAAATTATGTAGTGCTATGACTTACGCATAGTGATCTATGTGATTTGCATGCTACAATATCTTTAGGAAACAAGAAGTATTTTGTCACTTTCATAGATGATTATTCTCGTTTCTGTTATGTGTATTTATTACATGCTAAAGATGAAGCCCTAGATAAATTTAAGGTTTATAAAACTGAGGTTGAATTAGAACAAAATGGTTTGATTAAGAAGTTGTGCACCGATAGAGGTGGAGAGTATTATGATCTTGTATATTTCCAGTCCGTAGGCATTATTCATGAAACTACAGCTCAATATACACCACAACAAAATGGTGTATCATAAAGGAAAAATAGAACCATAAATAAATGGTTAATTCCATGTTATCTTACTCGGGATTAAGTGACGGATTTTGGGGGTGAAGCCATGTTAACGGCTTGCTATTTATTAAATAGAGTTCCTAAAAAAAAGAACAAAATTACCCCTTATGAACTTTAGTATAAGAGAAAACCAAACTTGAATTATCTTCGAGTTTGGAGATGTAGGGCTGTTGTAAGACTACCCCAACCCAAAATTAAAACTTTTGGAGAGAGAAGTACTGATTGCATTTTTATTGGATATACAGAGCATTCCAAAGTTTATAGGTTTTATGTAATAGAACCTAATGATTCAGTAGCAGTTCACACTATAATTGAATCAAGAGATGCAATATTTGATGAAAATCGTTTTTCATCTATGCCTATACCAAAGGATTTGGTTTCAAGTTCAAGTGGAACTAATAAAGGGGATAAAACTCTTGTGTCTCCTAACGTGTCACCTATGCTTCGTAGGAGCAAGCGAGGAAGGATTGGAAAATCATTTGGTCATGATTTTCAAATATATTTAGTTGAAGGATCAAAAGATGAGATTGGTTTAAAACACTCATAATGTTATCATATTGATAATGATCTAAGAACTTATAGCGAAGCTATGAACTCTCAGGATGTTGCCTTTTGGAAAGAAGCAATAAATGATGAGATGGACTCCATCATGGGAAATAATACTTAGATCTTGTCGGATCTCCCACCTGGTTGCAAGCCTTTAGGCTGTAAATGGATCTTCAAAAAGAAGATGAAAATTGATGGAACAATAGATAAGTTTAAAGCACGATTAGTTATTCAAGGCTTTAAACAAAGGGAAGGTATTGATTATTTCACTACATATGCTCCAGTTGCTAAGATCTCTTCTCTAGGATTATTAATTGCCTTGGCAGCAATTAATAACCTTGTGGTTCACCAAATGGATGTTAAGACAACGTTCTTAAATGGTATTTTGAAAGAAGAGGTGTATATGAAGCAACCTGAAGGTTTTATTATGCCTGGTAATGAGCATAAAGTGTGTAAGTTCATCAAGTCATTGTATGGACTAAAGCAAGCACCTAAGAAGTGGCATCAAAGGTTTGATGAGGTTGTCTTATCAAATGGTTTCCAGTTAAACCAATCAGATAAGTGTTTATATAGCAAATTTGATGAATCTGGAAACAGAGTAATCATTTGCTTGTATGTTGATGACATGTTGATCTTTAGTACTAACCTTAGACAAGTAGAGCTTACAAAAGCATTTTTGTCATCAAATTTTGGAATGAAAGATACGGGGGAGGCGGATGTGATTCTTGGAATTGGAATCAAACGTGAAAACAAAGGACTATCTTTGACACAATCTCATTACATTGAGAAAGTTCTTAAGAAGTTCAATTGTGAGAATTGTTCTCCAATGAGCACTCTCATGGATGCGAGGGTGAAGCTTATGCCTAATACAAGACAAGCAATATCACAACTCGAATATTCACAAGTGATTGGCTGCTTAATGTATGCAATGACGAGCACTGGGCCAGATACAGCTTACGCTGTAGGAAGGTTGAGTAGATACACTAGTAATCTTAGTACTCAACATTGGCAAGCCTTAAAAATGGTGCTCAAGTATTTGAAAGGAACCATTAATTATGGTTTGTCATATGTCGGATTTCTTTCGGTGGTAGAAGAATATTCAGATCCAAGTTGGATTACTAACATAGAAGATCATTCTTCTACAAGTGGTTGGGTGTTTTTCCAAGAAGCAAACTTGCATTAAAAATTCGACTATGGAGTCAGAATTCGTAGCATTAGCACCTGCTGGTAAAGAAGCAGAGTATCTAAGAAACTTAGTATACGAGATTCCATTGTGGCCGAAACCAGTATCACCAATTTCTATCCATTGTGATAGTCAAGCAACCTTGGCTAAGGCCTATATCCAAGTGTATAATGGTAAGTCTATACACTTGGACGTTAGATATAGTGCAGTACGTGAGCTGATCACTCATGGGGTGATTACAATAGAGTTTGTTCGGTCTCAACAAAATTTAGCTGATCACTTAACCAAAGGATTAGCTAGGGACTTAGTGATTAAGTCGGTTAAAGGGATGAGTTTAAAGTCCATTTTAAATCTTTAATGGTGGGATACCCAATTCCCCTCTAATACGACGTTAGCGGCTGAATTCAATGTGGAAAGCCTGCACTTAAAGATTGAAGCACATTTTTTTTATATCATCTCAAGGTATGTGCCTGGACCTGCAAAAATGAGATAGGTTGAAATATTAATCTTAATAAATACTTTGAAAAAATGCATTTGCAGGTACATGAGTGAAAGTATTTACCTATATGAATGTGAAGTGATGCCGCTTCAATAAGCTGGGACCTGACTTTGTAAGCGCTCAAGAATGGATAGGGACACATGGCTAATAACAATGTCAAGTATAAACACTTAGAGTAGTGTGGTAACACATGTGTATATTATCTTCATGTGCCCAAAATGGGTTGAAGGATTCAATCCGTAGGACATCCTGATTCTCGGACATTTGGAATGTGTAGTACACTAAGATGGAAATTCAATTCTTCGAACATTTTCATTTATGCATGAGTTTGATATATGTATTATTTATTTAATGAATCTATGATTACACTTAAATATGGGAGGAATGTTATATATTTAAGTGAATAGGTGTAATGATTCATGTGAACCATTGCAATTGTTTATATGAACAATTGCAACTATAGAAATAAAATATTGCAACTATTGATGATTGCAACCTTTGGTAATAACCATATTAATTAATTGCAACTTTTGGTCAACCATTGTAACTCTTTATTAATCATTGCAACTCTTCATTAACTTTTGCAACTTTTGGTTTAACCATTGCAACTATTGGGTTGCAACTCTTCACTCTCTATATAAGGAAATGTAGGCACTGACAAATAGAGATAGAAAAAATCAGAAACTAATAGTTAGTAAGAAAGATAGAGAGAAAAAGATTCATTGTTCAAAGATCATTAAAGACTTTGAAGAAACACATATAAACACTAAAATTCTATTTGTTTCTCTTGTATCTTAGCTTAGAACAAGAGTGAGACTTTGATTGTATTATCCTATAAAGGGATTTCGTGTAACCCAAGGTTTGGAATAAAGTCGAAATACTCTTTAAAGAAAGCACGGTGATTCAATCATTATTCAATCTCCAAGTATATAATTCACAATTTTACGAGTTACAACCCCTAATAACCAACAATAACACTCATCTATCTTTCAATCAAATGGACCATACACTATCTTCCATTCAAAAAATTAAAAATATAAAACTAAAAACAATAGAAAATAGTTAACATCCACGAGATGAATAGAAGACGCCATTCCGAGGATAAAAATGGAGTTGAGAAATAATCGGTGGTAATTAGAATTAAGTGGACCATTTCTATTGTCAAAACTGTCCAGCAAACCCAAAATATTTTTACGCAGAAAACCAACACCAACACATTTATAATGTGGCCCGCGACGATTTTCTTCGTACTCAATTAATGTATGTTTACGAAGGAAATTTTTTTTATGTCTTTATTTAAAGGTCATTTTGTGTCGATGTAGTATACTGAATTGTTAGGTTACCCTGCCCAGAGTGACTATGGGAAGTAGATGTTCACGATTGCTGCAACTTCTCTGGTCCCTACAACAAAAGCAGTACTGCTGAGAGAAGTTAGCGATTATACATTTTTATAACCGTTGCGAAAATTTTGGATACATTAGACCATTAGTGAAAATGTTTGACGAAAGGCAGCTTGTCTAAATTATCACTAAACCATGATAATATATATTTAATGTGTCCCGGTTCAACGTTGAAATGTATTACATGTCTTTGCAGGGTTTCTTGTGGTCAAACGTTAAGCGTATGTTTATGCGTTTTTATGGCACTTCAAAGTTTTAGGTGGGTAAATTGTTGTTTAGATCATAAAAATGGTGTAATTAAGAGTAGAACTGTGGATATTTATAGGTCAAACCAAATACATAGCATTATTGAGACAAAATCTTAAATTTAAAATAAGATTTCGAGGATAGTGGTCTCTCACTATAATGGGTCACTCAAAAAGTTGCACTTCTCTGATACATTTGTAGGCCACTCGCTATGTCTGTCCCAATCTAAGTTGACTTCTTATAAAGTTGTGAACGTCGAAAATGGAAGGATTAGTTCCACTATTTCTCTTTACTTATACCTAATTGTTTATTGTTTGGTACCACGGCTTTTGAAATATGCCCAGCACATTTTTTGAATTCATAATTAATTTCCTAAATACACTTTAAAACTTTTCTACCTAGCAATTGCCTACCATGTGTTTGTCGGATTTTAGTTTATACGCATAGATTTCATATATAATCATTGTAAATTTTACATAAGCTGCTACAATTGGGTAATTAATTTAAAATTTTCGCATATAGATATTTGATATGCACTAGTGCTATGATAATCCATGTACATATTCATCTGTAATTGAACAGCCAATTTTTAGGCATTGATTGCTAAGGAGCTTGTCAATCAATTACTGAATTGTTGGAAGCCTTAAACTAATTTTGAAAAAAATTACAAAAGGAAGGTCGTTTAGAAAAGGTGATTTTCTGGGCGATTTCGAGTGGGATAGCGACGAGGGTTTCGGAGACGGATTCGGCGAGGCCGCCGGGTGTATTGGCTTCACCGGAGAGGGGAAAAGAGATTGGAGTAAGTGAGAATTAGGGCAGGAATGTTGAATTAGATCGAGAAGAGAAGGTTAGGCATGGCGAACAGAGTTGGGTTGAGGTCGTGGAGGATAAGAAAAGATTGAAGAAGCACGATGTTGAGGTTTTGATGAAGGATGGGAAGCATTTGGTGGAGATTCCAGATGAAATCCTAGAGAGTACAACACCTTTGTGGGAAGATTTTGTGGTAGGGAAGTTCTTGGATCTAGCGCCTCTTGTTGCCAAGGTTCATATGGTTCTTAATAAAATCTGGAAATATGGAGATGAAGCTGCAAAGGTGGACACTACAAGAAAACACACCGAATTCCGACGGAGGTTCCGACGGACACCAAGGTCGTCGGACATTTGTGACGGAATACTGACAAATTTCCGACCAAATCCAAAAAAATTAAGTCGTCGGAATTCCGTCGGCTATTTCCGACGGAATTCCGACGAAATATGGTTCGTCGGAATTTTCCGACGACTTTTCGACGACATTCCGATGAAAAATGTAACCGTTGTAGTCGTCGGAAGTTCGTCGGTATATTCCGACGAATTTCCGACGACATTCCGATTAACAGCAAAGTCGTCGGAATTCCGTCAGTATTTTCCGACGGAATTCCGACGAACCATGTGACCGTTGCCGACAAATATATATGACCGTTGTATAGCCGTTTGAGATTGGACAATACCGACGGAATTCCGACGGACTGCTTTACATCCGTCGGAATTTCGTCGGAGGTCCGTAACCAATTTTCTATAAATACAACCCCTCCTCATTCAACTCATTCACACTTCATTCTCTCTTCATTCTCTTTAGTCATAACAATTCCGTGAAAATCATGTCTTCAGAAGTTTATTATCGTTCGTGGATGGATAAACCTCATTTGGATCCGAACACCAATTTGCTTACGGAAGAATACGTTCAAGGGATTGGAGAATTCATGAGGCTTGTTCAACAGCAACCGGATGCAAAAAGTGGTATGTTAAGATGTCCCTGCTCTTCTTGCAATAATAATAAGGTTATAAAAGAATTTGATGTTTGGACTCATTTGTATATGAAAGGGTTTTCACGTAATTATAAAGTTTGGTACCTTCATGGGGAAACTGGTTATGAATATGGTAGTACTAGCGAACCTCAGCCAGTTAGTGAACCTCAGCCTGATATTAGGTTAGAAGAATCTAGAACGGATATAGATTATGGTGTAGGTACTGAGCAGATGGTACATGATCATTATAGAGGGGAAGAACCAAACCCCGAGTCTAGGAGATTTTTTGACATGTTGGATGCAGGAAAACAACCTTTGTATCAAAATTGTAGAGATGGTCATTCAGTCTTATCATCTGCAACTAGATTAATGGGTATTAAGACAGACTATAATTTGGCTGAAGAATGTATGGATGCGATTACTGATTTTGTCAAAGGTATTCTACCTGAGGATAACCTTGCACCGGGTTCATACTACGAGGTTCAGAAACTTGTTGCAGGTCTTCAACTACCGTATGAAGTGATAGATGTATGTATTGACAACTGCATGATCTACTAGAGAGCGGATGAGACACGGAATATATGCAAATTTTGTGGGAAACCTCGTTATCAGGACAC
>NC_027756.1:35998707-36047497 GCF_000695525.1 Brassica oleracea var. oleracea
GTCGGAATCGGTCTATTCCGACGAATTTCCGACGATTTCGGCCATCAGAATCCCCCTGTTTTCTTGTAGTGGGAGGTTTATGAAGTTAATCCCACGACGATGAGGTTTAGAGTTCCAAATCCAAAAACGAGGGAGAAGATTATTCGCATGGAATGTGGTGGGTGTGCCGATGATAGTCTCGAAATGGACACCAAAGAGTGAGGAAGAGAAACAAGAAGAAGAATCTATTCCAATGTGGGTTCATTTGGAGAAAGTTCCACTCAACATGTTTTCATGGGAAGCGCTCAGTTTCATAACTAGCACTGTAGGGTTTCTGGTGAAGCTTCACCCGGAGACAAGCTCATGTACCAATCTGGAGGTTGCAAAAGTGTTTGTCAAGGTCGATGTCTCTAAGGTCCTTCCAAGAGAAATCACCTTCTCAAAGGGAGGTAGTGAATTCACATTGAAGTATTATTATCCTTGGCTTCCATCACGTTGCAAGTTGTGTGAGAAGTGGGGTCATAATGAGTCAGTCTGTAGGATGAAAGGAAAAGGGGAAGCTATGGTGCAGAGCAAAGGGAAAGAAACAAAGGAAACGGATGTTGTTAAAGAAGATATAAATCAACAGGAGGGTATTGAGAAGAAAGTATACTCGAAGAATAGAGGAAAAGACAAAGATATTGATAAAGGAGGAGATGTGAGAACGGAGGGGAACAGCTGGTCTTTGGTTTCGCCTGCTAAGATAGGAAGATCACAAACTCCTACTCCAAAAAAACAGAAGAGATACTGATCTCAGCATCTAAATTCTCTCTCTTGGATGAGGAAGATGTTGAGGAGGGAGAATTTTTAGAGGAAGAAATGAGCTTAATGGAGGAAGAAATGAGGGTAGAAGAAGAGAGAAGTGAGAGTGATCTGTTGGAGAATAACATACTAGATCAGCAAGAAAAAGACAAGGAAAGAACGGGAATGAAGAAAGGTCAGAAGAGAGGTCGAAAACCTAAGGCTCAAGATGCAAGTCTGAAGAGCACAAGGGTTTCTCGACGAAATCATTAACATGGCTGGTTTCTTTTGGAATGTGAGAGGATTTAACAAGCAGTTGAAGCATTCCATAGTAAAAGAGTGGGTTAACAGTAATGAAATGAAGTTCGTGTGTATTATTGAAACAAGGGTAAAGGAAAGGAAGTCAGATAGTATTCTAAACACATTATTCAGTGGCTGGTCATCGATAACAAATTATGAGTACAGTTAGGGTGGAATAATATGGTTGGTTTGGAGAGAGTCAGTTTGTATGTCTCCGGTGTATAAAACAGATCAGATGATCACCTGTTCTGTGGGTTTGAAGGATGAATATGAGTTTTTTTGCACATTTGTTTATGCTAATAATGAAGTTGAAGATAGGAGGGAATTATGGGAGGGCTTAAGTCATCATAAGAACAGTATGTCTTTTCGTAATAAGGCTGGGATGGTAATGGGAGACTTTAATGAGATATTAGAAGTGGAAGAAAGTTCGGAGTTTATTAATGCTCGTAGGATTTTAAGGGGAATGAGGGATTTTCAACGTGTGGTTCTTCACTGCAATCTATCAGATATGGGGTATCAGGGTCCTAAGTTTACTTGGTGCAACAAGAGAAAATAATGAGTAATTTGCAAGAAACTAGACAGAGTTCTCATAAATGATGTGGCATTACACAGATTCTCCAATTCTTTCTCACTGTTTGAGGCAGGAGGATGTTCTGACCATCTGAGATGTAAGATTCAAGTTCGTCCTCCTACTGAGAAGTTGAAGAAGCCATTTAAATATGTGAATGCAATAGGAAGATTACCAGCTTTCTTGCCGATGATAAATGATTTCTGCGACTCTACTCTGGTTTTGTTCCATTCCACATCTGCGATGTTTAGATTTTCAAAGAAGCTAAAGAGTCTGAAACCAATCATAAGGGAGGTGGGTAAAACTCAACTTGGAAATCTAACAAACGAGCTTCGAAGGCATATGATCTATTGTGTCAAAAGCAGCAGTAAATTCTTTCAGTTCCAAGTGCAATAGCTATTCAAGAAGAAGCGGATGCATATGAAAAATGGATTGTTATTGCGGGTTTAGAAGAAGATTTTCACAAACAAAGAGCGAAGCTGCATTGGCTTGAGGTAGGAGATCAAAATAATAAATCTTTCTATTCTGCCATCTAATCCGTCAAGCGCAAAATACTATCCGAGAAATCCGGTGTGAAAATGGGGTTATGGTTACAAATCAGATGGAGATTAAGAGGGAAGGAGAAATATTCTTCTCAGAGTTTTTGAATAAGATACCTGATGATTATCAAGGTGTAACAGAGGATGAGTTACATGATTATCACGACTTTAGGGTTGCAGTACAGTCTGTGTTTCAATTTGGTTTTCTACCAAATGGAGTGAATTCTACAATATTAGCACTAATCCCTAAGAAGACAGACTCTTTGGAGATGAGAGATTACAGGCCGATAGCTTGCTGTAACGTCATCTACAAGGTGGTTTCAAAAATATTGGCAAACCGTTTGAAGCTGATTCTACCAAGAATAGTGACTGAGAACCAGTCAGCATTTATCAAAGGAAGACTTCTAATGGAGAACGTGTTATTAGCTTCAGAGCTGGTGAAAGAGTATCATAAAAATGATATCTCCCCGTGGTGTGTCATGAAAATCGACATCTCGAAATCATTCGATTCTGTTCAGTGGAGTTTTGTGTTGAAAAGTTTGGCTGCTTTAGGAGTTCCTGACAAGTTCATTCATTGGATAAAGCTCTGTATAACAACACCATCATTCTCAGTGCAAGTGAACGGTGAGTTAGCAGGGTATTTCCAGAGTTCTCGAGGGCTGAGGCAAGGCTGCTCGTTGTCTCCTTACCTATTTGTTTTGTGCATGAATGTCCTCTCTCACAAGATATACAAGGCAGTAAGGAAAAAGAAATTTAACTTCCATCCGAGGTGCAAATCTTTGTCTCTTACTCATCTATGTTTTGCGGACGACTTGATGGTATTTGTAGAGGGGAAGAAATTATCAGTACAGGGGGCTTTATCTGTATTTAAGGAGTTCGCGGTATGGTCAGGATTGAGTATTAATCTGGAGAAATCTATGGTTTACATGGCAGGAGTATCTGAAGTAGAGAAGGGAAGGATTTTTTCGAATTTTCCATTTGCTCAAGGTACTCTTCCAGTAAGAAACATGGGACTCCCTTTGATGACTCGTGTAATGAGAAGACAGGACTATATGTCATTATTTGAAAGAATCAGAGGCAAGATAAGTACCTGGACCTGTAAATTCCTCTCATATGCAGGAAGGCTTCAACTTATAAAGTCAGTTTTGATGAGCATTGTGAACTTTTGGGCTGCAGTTTTCAGACTCCCAAGTAAGTGTATGAAGGAGATAGAGCAACTATGTGCTGCGTTTCTTTGGTTGGGTCCAGAACTCAAAACTTCTGGAGCTAAAGTAGCATGGACATCAATATGTAAAACAAAGAATGATGGGGGTTTAAGACTTAGAGCTTTTAAGGAAGTAAATTTGGTATGTGGTCTGAAGCTTATTTGGAGGATGCTAACAGGAAAGTCGTTGTGGGGGAGATGGATTAAAACTTATCTACTCAAAGGGAGAAGCTTCTGGCAGGTGAAGGTTACAACTCAGAGTGGGTCTTGGATGTGGAGGAAATTATTGAAGTTAAGAGAGGTGGCAAAGTAGTTCTATAAAAAAGAAATTGGGAATAGCAGACATACTTCTTATTGGTATGATAATTGGCCAGAACAGGGCGTTCTAATTGAGTTATTGGGTGAGAGAGGTATAATTAAGATGGGTATAAGTAGAGAAGCTAGTGTTGAGGAAGCTGTTATAAGTATGAGGCGTAGAGATATCGAACTGAGGTTCATAATTCTATTGAAGCTGAACTTTTGGTAATCAAAGAAAAAATGAGAAACAATGAAGAAGATCTGTCTATGTGGAAAAGATGAGCTGGGTATAAAGACACTTTTTCGACGCAGGAAACGTGGTTGACGTTGAGAGAATCAAAATCGCAGTGTCTCTGGGCGAAAGGTGTTTGGTTCTCACAGGCCACACCCAAATTTGCGTTTGTTACTTGGCTTGCAATGTTAGATAGACTATCTACTATGGGGAGAGTCTATCGATGGAACCAGAGTGTGGACAAAACTTGTGTATTATGCAAGCAAGCAGCTGAAACGCGTGATCATCTCTTTTTTGAATGCTCATACTCTGCTCAGGTATGGGAGCATCTCACAAAAGGGATTTTGCGTGATCAATACAAAAATTTGACCAGAGATTATGAGATTGTTGACGGATGGGAACAGAGAAAAAAAAACTCTTTTCTGTTTGAGATATGCTCTCCAAGGTTGTGTTCATGCAGTGTGGAGGGAGAGAAACAAGATAAGGCATGGAGATAAATTTCTTCCTATGCCAAGTTTGATGAAGTTCATTGACAAAGGGATAAGGAACAAGCTAAGTTTATTGAGATCAACAAATGTGAGAAGTAAAGAAGAAAATCTCCAAGTTTGGTTTGCAACAAGAATGTAGATAAAAGTCATTTCTAGAGTTGGAGTTGGAGTAGATTAAATTTTTGGTTTACACATTGATGTAACAAAAAAAAAAAATTTATGAATAAAATTTAACATTTATTCAAAAATAAAATTATTGAATTGTTAGTGTGTTCAATTTTGAGTATATATTGTACCCGTGGTATGAAAAATTCAATGTCGTTATGAATTATTAACAGCATGAAACAAAACCATAATTACGTACGAGTTTGGTACGATCCCATCTTACTTTTTGATAATGGACCCAATTATCTTAGACGAAAATGCAATTTTCAATTAAATTGTGCGTCGATAAGTAAACTTGACTTATGAGCACACGTGGTACTCCATAGAACCTATAAATATAATACATTACAGTTGTATGGAAAAAACGTGGTGAAACAAATGGGTTTTAGACTTTGAAAATATTGGCGCTCACTAAAAATTTATATTTGTCTACAATAAAGCAGTACTTACATATACGAAGTAACAATTTTTGATTAGTGACAAGTTGACAACCAATTATTACAAAAGATTAAAGTATGAAAAAGAGAAATAAAACTGACATCGTAGAAAGTAAAGCGGGATAAATCATTTAAATTTTTTGACATAAAAAATAAATAGGAATATATTGACTATTTAAAGTTTTATAGAAGCTAATGATAAACTTTCCGATTGGTTTTGAAATATTCATTACTTATAAAAAACATATGTTTATATATATCCAAACTTATATTACTCTTCTTTTGGATAATATATAATTTTAGCAATTTGGAAAACATATTTTGTTTACAAGTTCTTAGATCTATACACATAAGGTTTTTAATGATATTTCATATGAAAAAGAGTTTGTTTGGTGCTATTATATAAAACACAATTACATTAAAAAGACATGTGAATATTTTCTTTCGATTTGCTCAAAAAAAAAAAAAAATTGCTTTCAACATTTGAAGATAAAAATAACATTTATAGTGAAAGAGAGTAGTGCTAGACCTAAAAGTTATACCCGTAATAGACTAAGGACATCTCTAATTCTATTCTATTTTCTAGTTCAAATATCATTTTGGAATAAATTATACTCCAACCTCACTCCATTTTCAACTCCAATATGGGGTAATGGCTAGGGTTACTCCATAAATAGAGTTGAACTTTTTTTATTTATAGAATAGTCCTTTATATTTTAAATATTTTTATTTCATACATTTTCCTCATTTTTATCTAATACTTAACTATTTAAAAATAATACAATAACATGAAAATATGATTTCCATAAGATAATATTTGAATATTTGATGGTTTTACATAAATATGCATAAACTAATAAAAATACCACAACTAAACATAAAAATATAAAATAAATAAAATAAGTGATTTAATAATCTTGTAAATCAATTATGGAACCCTCCAAAATCGGTGAAGTAGTGTCCAAACGATAAAAATGAGAGTTTTTAGATTTTTTTCTTGATTTAGGAAAATCGAATAAAAATAAACTCATTATTCATTATAAAATACATTAGTTGATCATTTGTGGAAAAATATTATAACGTTCATTATTGAACAAAAAATGCTATTATATATTATATATATATATATATATATATATATATATATATTTACGATTATGGTACTTTTTAATAATAAGTTTTAATTTAAATAAATTATATATTTTTGGAAGTTTGTAAACATAAAATAGTTGGGGTTAATTGGTAATTTTATAAGTAGAAAGTATTACTAACAATTATTAATTAAATAAAAGTGAAATTATTTTGGAATATACTTTTTGGAGTAAAAAATGTAGTAATACATTGGAGTAAAATTCAACTCTATTTTAGTGTTACACCATTTTATAGTAAAAATGAAGTAATACATTGCAGATGCTTATTATCAGAGAAAGGGGAAAGAGTTTTTTCAACTGGTGCGTGCGGGCTGGAAAGTCAGCTAGTTAGTCAATTGATAGGTTCTACCTTGAAGCTTTTCTCCTTTTCTTACTCTATGAGATCAGTTACCGCATTAGACAGGTACTACATAGTCTGATCTGAGAAGTGCTAATTCGGTTCGGATAGACTTCAAAAAAGACCTGTCATGCAAATATATAGGCCCCTCCCTTATGAAATGAAACAAAAGATACAGTAGAGCTAGGACAGTGGAAGTTAGCCGGTTAATCGCAGCTTACTTCTGGAGTGGTCCTTAGGCGGGTTTAACCAAAAGAAGAAGAAGCTGGTCCTAGTATACGTATATATAAATAGTCAAGAGGAACTTCCTCTTCAAGTTAATGAGTTAGGTCACCTTTCTTGCATCAATCAAACCATTTTTCATTATGAATCCGAACCACTTAAAAAAACCTTATCGGATGGCTTAGGCACAAATAAAAATTACATACAATTAATGGCTCACACTTCACTTGGTTTCATGAACATTTACAATTACAAATAGTAACTTTTTCTGTCTAAATAAATCTTTGTTGCAAGATCATATGCATTATGTTTCAGCAGTCATTGATCTAGTAGTTGGCCAAATTATTAATGTTTCTACGACAGGTTTGAAAATATAAACGTTACATCCTTAAGAACCTTAACTATAATAATATTTTTTCAGATTATCTGGATTTTTTCTGAAGTTTTAATGTGTGTTAAGTCATCCGCCATTTATCAAATTATTACACGAGAAATAGATTTGATTTCGAGTGGGTAGCTTCATTGATTTTAGATGATACACATATCGTAAGTTTTTAAATATTAATAGATTCTAATAAACATGGTGATGTTGTAGACATAAAAAAACATATTTAAAATAAAAAATTGCCATGTTGTTTTTAATAATACCTTAGGTGTTTATATGAGACCGTATAGTTCACATAATCATAAGATATAACTAAAAATAAAATCTATAATTTTGAGCCATGTCTTTCAAAACAAAGTGTGGTTACTGGTTTTTTCTTTTTGGAACACAAGTGTGGTTACTTGTTAAATATATTTTTTTGTCCACAAGCATAAACAGAGGTAAGCAGCGTAAATGTCCTTTTGGGGGACGTGACACAATCAACAGCTGAGTTGACTTTCTTTAGATTTTTTTCTAGGGTTTGTGGGTTCATTGCATTATCCCAATATCATCTGATTTTGATCTCATCACTCTTTTCTTTTTCTTGCTACTATCATCACCATTTTGATGATAGTCTCGCCACTGTTTTCAACCTTCTTTATTGTTTTGTAAACAATGTCGATACTTACGTGATATTCTTATTCTTTGAAAAGTTATGTTGATAGGGGCTGTTCATGTTTTCATTATCATAAACAGGATAGTCATGGTTATCATCATCACCTTTGCGACCAAATTCTATATGGACCAAAACAGTTTCCACCACATAACTTGACCGTTTATAAATTGGAAACCAGCCTTCTCCCATGTTCTTATCAAAACCCATATCTCCTCTAATTATTTACCTTCTCCCCTAAACGAACAGAGAGCAATATTTAACTATCATATATAGAAAAAAAAACTATCATATTGTATAGAATACTAATCAAAACCATATAATATGCCTTTCAGGATCACGCCCCTACCTCTCATCTTCCTCGTACTCATTGTTTGTTCTTCATCACTAGGTAATTAATATACTCCTATATTACATCATTTTCGGTTTTTACACGTTAGTTTTTACTTTGTATGAATGATATATATATAGTATTAATCGACCTCTCAGCCCAATCCATCTAAGTCCGAGATTAGCTTTTGATATCATAGTTTCGTACATTCCTCTCTGCTAACGCTAATCAAATTTTACCTTGATACCATTCCATTACTATTGTATCGGTGGAACCACGTCATAGTAACTATTTCCAAAAAAATTTCCAAAAGTAAAATGTACCACTAACGTTGCGTGAGTTGCAATAAATCAATTTCTTCTAACTATATAGATCACTTAAAAGAATGTATAAACCGCTGATACAATATTTGCTTTAGCTACAGTGGAAGGCTCTATCCAGCTGGGAGGCCCAAAGATGCATGAGAGTTTCATGCGTTACAAGGTAGTGTATTTTATATGCGGAAATATTTAATAGGAACTTTGCTTTGTATTCAAATATTGATAATAACATGGTTTTTTAATTATGAAGAGTGGGGAGACGGAAGTGAACAAGATCATGAGCCACAGGAAGTTGATGTTCCACTCGACTGCAGACTACGACGACGCAGGACCAAACCCTAAGCACGATCCAAGAAGGAGGCCTGGAGGCAAGCCTTGAATCATTCAAGTCACGATTATCTCTCTCTATATATATAAGCACATGCATGAAAGGGTATCTTTATATATGAATGTATGTAGTCGTCCTATTCTAACATTTTGTTTGAGGATGTACAGTACCCTTCAGAAAAGCGTTCGTGAAAAGAGAGATTAGTATACTAAATTACTAATTAATTATATCACCTTGTTTTATTGCCATGTATGTATGTAGTAGCCCGTATCGGATATTAAATAAAGAGCGTTATAGCTGTTTTTATTTAAAAAAACTAACTCGGGGATCTTATCTCTTTTTAGGAAGATTAAAGTTGAACATTTAGCTATGATAAGACCAGTAGAACCAAAAAGATCACTGAATTTTTAATGTTTTACAAAATTGGTCGATGCTAATTGAGTGTCCGACAAACTTTTCAGGGCCTAGATCAGTTAATAAATTGTTTAATGTATTACTCCATTCGGATGAACTAATTAGTAAGATTTCTTACCAATAATATTTATTTAATTGAACATTTTGCCAATTGTGTTGTCGTACTTTTACGTAATCTTTACGATAGAATTATGGTGAAATCGGAAATCGTTTTATCTACGAAATATATTTCGTGGAAAAGTAACGACTCATTTACAACGACCTATTCATTTCGTCGTAAAAATTTTTACGACTATCTTACGATCACTTTGCATCTAATTAACAATTGTAAATTAGTAGTAAAGTTTATAGTGTAGTAAATTCGTTGCAACATTGTCATCTATTAAAATCTAAAATTTCCTATAAATATGTTCTCCTTTCTCATTCTTAAGATGCACAAAAAAAACAAAAAGAATAAAAAAATATCTCGAGATATTTATGAGCTTTGGAGTTGGATGTATGCACATAAAAATTCTGCGGGAAGAGTGACAAACAAATTTCTCAACGGGGCAGAGATATTCATGTATCAGGCCGGAAATATGTCTGTCACGCAGGAAACATGTAAAATATTATGTCTCTGTCGTAAGTGCAAGAATACCAAGTTTGCTTCTAGTGAAACGGTTTGGAAACATATAGTAAATAGAAGATTTACCCTACATTACTACATCTCGTTTCACCATGGTAAGGGTGATGATAGTAGGAATGAAGCAAGTAATTGTAATCAGTTTGAAAATGTTCGTCGTAATAGAGAAGAACCGAGTCATTTGCCTTCTGAAAGTTATCATCACGAGGATCAGATGGTAGATTAATGATATGATGCTTGATATGGTTACATATACATTTCGTGAAACCTCAATAATAAAGGAAGTAGAAAATGTAGAGGGGCCTAACTTGGATGCAATTTTTTTTTATGAAATGCTAGCCACAGCTAATCAGCCAATTTATGAAAGTTGTAGAGAATGTCTTTCTAAATTATTATTGGCAGCTAGGATGATGAATATCAAAATTGATCATAACTTACCTGAAGTTTGTATGGATGCATGGGCTGAGTTGTTTAAAGAGTATTTCCCTGAAGATAATTTGTGTGCTGAATCATATTATGAGATTCAGAAAGTGGTTCATAGTCTTGGCTTACCTTCGGAGATGATATATATGTGTATACACAATTGTATGATCTACTGGAGGGAAGATGCAGAATTGTTGGAGTGTAAATTTTGCTAGAAGCCGCGATATAAACCGCAAGGACGTGGACGAAATACGGTACTGTACCAGCGGATGTGGTACTTACCTATTACGGATAGACTCAAGAGATTATATCAATCTGAAAAGACTGCAGCAACGATAAGATGGCATGCAGAATATACTCAGAAGGAAGGTGAGATCAATCATCCCTTAGATGCAAAAGCGTGGAAACACTTGAATTCGGTACACAAGGATTTTGCAAGCAATATTTGCAATGTTTATCTTGGATTGTGCACATATGGATTTAGTCCTTTCGGAATGTCTGGAAGATAATACTCACTTTGGCCAGTCATCATGACGCCATACAACCTCCCATCAGAAATGTGTATGGAAAGAGAATTTTTTTTCATGAGTATATTGATACATGGGACTAAGCACCTGAAGCGGTCCCTCGATGTTTTCCTGCAGCCTCTGATAGAAGAATTGAAGGAATTGTGGTCAACTGGGTGCAGACATCTGATTGTTCAACGAGAACAAACTTTACAATGAAAGAAGTTCTTCTGTAGACCATCACTCACTTTCCTGCATATAGAATGTTATCAGGTTGGACTACGCATGGGAGACTAGCTTGTCCTTATTGTATGGGAAGCACAAGTGCATTTTAGCTGAAGTATGGTAGGAAAACGTCTTTGTTTGATTGTCATCGGAGATTTCTTCCCATTAACTATCTGTACCGACGAAACAAGAAATTGTTTAGGTCAAAAGTGGTTGTACAGAACACCACTATTGGGGTCAAAAAACGGACACGACGAAGTTAACATCCAAATATCCGTAAAAATGAACATGAACGTTTTTACGAAAAGTATTCTTCGTAAAGATTACTTTTACGAAAAGTCTTGTGGTCAAATATTGCGTTAATCTTGGTTCATTCATCGAAACTAAAGAACACGTTCACGAAACGTCGAAAAAATAAGCAAACAAGGTCGCCGCGTAACACCCACGAACAAGCCGGTCGCTACGTAGCGACCGACCCGAGAACGAGGTTGTCGCTACGTAGCGACCGATCTGCAACGAGTTGGTCGCTACCACAACGAGTCGGCAGCGACCGACCAAGTCATTCGTTTGGTCGCTACGTAGCGACCGATCCATCGGGGACCCGGTCACTACGTAGCGACCGAACTGTCTCGGACATCGATCAACGGGTACGCCCCAAATCCGTGCATTCTCGTATGTTCCTCAATGCTAGCTCCCATGTACCGCAGTCATATCATTTCTCACTCCCGTCGATTGGAGTTATCATGTAAACTTTACGAAAAAAATCGCGGAAAGTTCATTCTTATCGATAAAAATCTTGATAAACGTTTCGAATCGAAAGACGGTCCAAAGAGGTCTAAAACGCGATTAGAAACCCACTTACGATTTTTTAAGGAAAAGCCCATAGATACTATGGCGGTTTATACTTGGTCTGCAAGAAAGGATTAATGTCAAAATTCCGCAGATAAATGTTAAGTTTCTTCGGATAATCATGAAGATCAAGAAAAATTGAATATCTGCATTTTCGAGTTATGACGGCTTAAGGGCAGGAAGGAAAAAACTCAAACCGACCTTGGAGGGAGTATATAAGGAGTCCTAGGCGAGAGGCACAAAGAGAGAACTTTTTCAGAGCAAACTAAGTACTTAGGGCATTTAGGCAACTTTCCGTTTTTGTTATTTCGAGCTGCGACTCAACTAGGTTTTGCAGTCTTAGGTTGTTAGAACTAGGAATCTCGCCGACAGCTCTCTTAGCCGAGGCTTCTACCTTGTTGTAACGCTCATACGCGAATTCGGAATAAGAAACCTTTTGCTTTTTTTTACGATTTCTTATTTTTCTCGTCTTTATTTCGTGTTCTGATTGCTTGGCGTGTGGTTTAGCAGATATCCGGGACCTCTGGGAAATTAGGGTTTTCCTAACTTTCCTAATTTAAATGGAAATCGACAGTGCGAATTTCTGTTCCCACAGTTTGGCGCTAGAAAGACGGGGGTACGGATCAATCTAACTCTCAGCCGCAAAATACCCAATCAGATAGGCCGATTAACGACAGAAAGAACATACCAGACTCTACCGGTACGGACGTCATCTCTTTTAAGGGGAGAGCAACTGTCAACCAGACCAAACCTCGCAACGGCCTCCTTGTCATCGAGTTGACAATCCAGAACATCGACGTCGCGAGAATCCTAATTGATACTGGAAGCTCGGCTACTATTATTTTCAAAAACACCCTCGAAAGAATGAAGAATGACCGGTCAGAAATCGCGGAAAACCCTAGCCCGCTAGTAGGACTCTCAGGGGAGACCACTTTGGCACTCGAGTCAATTAACCTCATAGTAAAAGCTGGAACTACGGAAAAAATCATTGAGTTCCTAGTTGTCGACAGACCTGCGTCATACAACGTAATCATGGACACACCGTCGTTGAATCTTATGCAGGCAATTCCATCAACGTACCATCTTTGCCTCAAGTTGTCAACCCCTTGCGGAATCGAGACGATCTGGGGAAACTCGAGGGTATCACAAGTCTGCTTTGCCGCAGAAATAAAACGAAAAAATCAGATTCCGAGACCATTCCTAGGAAAAAGTTGGCCTCCGACCAAAAAGCCCAAGAACAAGATTCAGCAGAACTCTTCTGGCAATTAAGGAAAGCCGAGATTCTAGAAGAAAAGCGCGAGCCAACCTGCAAACCCGTAGTATCAGTATTTCTTGACGAAGCATTCCCCGAACGATGCATCGAGATCGGAGCCAACCTCCATGAACCTTTAAGGACTAAGCTCATAGCTTGTCTAAGAAAGAATCTCCACGCGTTCGCCTCGGCTGCGGAAGACATGCCAGGGATTGACATCAAAATAACCTGCCACGAGCTGAATATCGATCCAACCTTCAAACCAGTCAAACAGAAAAGACAAAAGTTGGGACCCGAGCGCGCTACTGCGGTCAACGACGAAGTTGAAAAACTGCTTAAAGTCGGATCGATAACAGAAGTGAGGTACCCAGACTGGCTCGCCAACCCTGTAGTGGTCAAGAAGAAAAACGGAAAGTGGCGAGTCTGTGGGAAACGAACTTTTATCCTTCATGGATGTTTTCTCGGGTTACAATCAAATTATGATGAACCCTAACGATCGTGAAAAAACTGCATTGTGGGAACCGAAATTCACACCATCGATTTTAATGAATAAGTATGGAGTAAAACCAATAAAACCCGATTTTCCCTGAAGGTCCGAATTCTCTGCGTAATCACTTTCAGAACGTAAAAAGATAGATAGCAAAATAAAGATAAACAGTCGCTCGGAGGCATTTTATTAATGAAATAGTATGAATACATGACTTTTCCGAGAGGAGTAGAGATATGCTAACTAGAAAAAAACAGAATAGAAAGGCGGCAAAACGTCTTAAGCCTTGCCTTGCTAGTCTAACCACCTAAGTTCTAAGTTCCCTAAGCTAGCAGGAGTTTTCTAAGTCTAAATTCTCGGATCCATTTTCTTCTTCTCCAGCTCTCCTTATATTGTTGTTTTAGGTCGGTGGCCCATTTACTCCTTTGCCTTTGGGCCCAAGTTTATCTCTTTTGGGAATATTCCATTTTCCGTCGATCTTTGTAGTTATCCTCGAATCTTGATATTTATCTTCGGAAACTTAACGTTTATCCTACTTCCGCGAGTTAGGATAAACCGTCATAACTCCCATTGGGCTCGGGCCGTTTAGATCCTCTAGGGCCGTTTTTAGGCCTTCGGGCTTCTCTACGATTTTAGTCGTAAAACATCAAGAAGAACTCCGATCGAGACGAAACGAGAGGTATATGATCCAAAAGTCAGATATCACAACTATACGGAGGACACGAGGGTCGAAACGAGTCGGGCTGACCGGGATTGGATTGTCCTCGCCCTAGGACGAGGTGAACCGAGCGCGGATCGTCCTCGCCCATGGGCGAGGTGACCGTGGTGCTGGTCATCCTCGCCCATGGGCGAGGTGACCGTGGTGCTGGTCGTCCTCGCCCACGGGCGAGGTGACCTCGGTGATGGTCGTCCTCGCCAATGGGCGAGGCGGACAAGTGAGAACGGTCCGGTTCTCGGGTCTTGACCTGTCTCTTTTCGTACCGATCTTTCCGGAGACCCTCGTCCATAAGTATTTGTATTCTTCCGATCTTTCTTTCGAGAAGTATTTCGTGAAGAATTTGCTAAAATGATAATCTTAGTCGTTGATTTCGAGATAACAGTTTTCGACCCCAACATGCATTTATTACAGATTGCGGAACTTATTGCTACAAGGTGATGCCCTTCGGCCTCAAAAACGCCGGCGCAACTTATCAACGACTCGTGAACCGGATGTTCTCGGAACTACTCGGTAAAACGATGGAGGTCTATATCAACGACATGCTCTTCAAATCCCTCCATGCGGAAGATCACTTGTCTCATCTTGAGGAATGTTTCGCGCGATTGAACTTGCACAACATGAAGATTAACCAAGCAAAATGAAGATTCGCCGTAGCATCGGGGGAATTCCTCGGTTACCTAGTGACGTACCGCGGTATCGAAGCTAATCCAAAACAGATCGATGCACTGATCGAGATGGTTTTGCCCAAAAACAAGCGGAGAGTCGCGGCACTTAACCGATTCATCTCACGATGAACGGATCAATGCTTACCTTTCGACGATATCCTACGGGGGAACAAAAAATTCGAGCGGTCAGAAGAATGCGAAAACTCTTTTCACCAGCTAAAACGCTACTTGGCCACTCCTCCGGTTCTAGCAAAACCCGTCGAAGGAGAACCCCAGTTCTTACATATCGCAGTATCGGCAACGGCTGTAAGCGGCGTCCTGATCAGAGAAGAGCGCGGTGAACAGAAACCCATCTTTTACGTAAGCAAACTTTCCTAGATGCTGAGTCACGGTATCAGCTAATGGAAAAATTAGCATACACAGTTGTAAAATCGCCACGAAAACTCAGACCGTATTTCCAATCCCACACGATCGTCATCCTCACGACCTTCCCTCTGCGGACGATTTTGCATAGTCCGAGCCAGTCGGGAAGACTAGCCAAATGGGCAGTCGAGTTAAGTGAATACGATATAGAATACCGACCAAGAACGAGTGCAAAATCCCAAGTACTCGCAGACTTTTTGGTAGAGCTACCGACGGGAACCATGACTAACAAGGAACCAAATTCAACGTGGGTCCTTCACATCGACGGATCTTCATCTAAGCAAGGATCGGGCATCAGAATTCACCTCACGTCACTGATCAATGAAATCCTTGAACAATCATTCAGGCTAGAATTCCACGCGTCCAACAATGAGGCCGAATACGAAGCGCTCATTGCAGGGCTACGTTTGCCTCACGGATTGAAGATACGCAACATCCACGCCTACTGTGATTCTCAGCTAGTCGCAAGCCAATATAGCGTAGAATACAAAGCAAGGCATGAAAGAACGAGTGCAAAATCCCAAGTACTCGCTGACTTTTTGGTAGAGCTACCGCCGGGAACCATGACTAACAAGGAACCAAATTCAATGTGGGTCCTTCACGTCGACGGATCTTCATCTAAGCAAGGATCGGGCATCGGAATTTGCCTCACGTCACCGATCAATGAAATCCTAGAACAATCGTTTAGGCTAGAATTCCACGCGTCCAACAACAAGGCCGAATACGAAGCACTCATTGTAGGGCTACGATTGGCTCACAGATTGAAGATACACAACATCCACGCCAACTGTGATTCTCAGCTAGTCGCAAGTCAATATAGCGGAGAATACGAACCAATGGATGAAAGAATGGATGCATATCTCAAACTGGTCCGAAACCTAGCTCACGATTTCGACTGTTTCGCTCTCACGCGAATTCCCCGCTCCGAAAACGTCCAAGCCGATGCTCTCGTGGCCCTGGCGTCAAGTTCGGACCAAGGTCTTAAGAGAGTAATTCTGTTTGAATTCATCGAATACCTGAGTATCGGACCACCAGTCGTTATCAACCTCATCGGGGATCAAGACGACGATGTAGAGGAGATCGCGCAACAGCCAGAAGAGAGATCGGAACAATCCGACTACGGCTGTGATACGCCATAGCTAGAAACGATTCGAGCCAAAATCATCAACGGAATATTACCCCCCCAAAAAATGGGCAGCCCGCAAAATCCGAACCCAAGCCGCGCGTTACGTGATGGTCGACGGGAAAATTTACAAGTGGAAATTTTCCGGACCGCTCATGACGTGTTTGGAAGGAGAAAAGTCGAGAAAAGTAATGGAAGAAGTCCATTACGGATTCTGCGGAAACCATTCCGGTGGAAGGTCACTCGCAGTGAAAATCAAACGCAACGGATACTACTGGCCAACGATGATTGGAGATTGAGAGAAAGTCGCACGAAAATGCGAAAAAGGCCAAAGGCATGCTCCGACCATCTGACAACCAGCAGAAGTTCTTTCTTCCATCACATCGCCATACCCTTTTATGCGCTGGACCATGGACATCGTCGGACCCCTTCACAATTCAAAGCAAAAGCGTTTTTTCATAGTCCTCACTGATTTCTTCTCAAAGTGGATGGAGGCAGAATCATACGCAAGTATCAAAGATGTCCAGGTCAAAAATTTCGTATGGAAAAACATTATCTGTAAAGATGGAGTTCCTTACGAGATCGTGACTGACAACGGATCACAGTTCTTCTCCACCCAGTTCGAAGCATTCTGCGAAAAATGGAAGATACGATTAAACAAATCAACTCTCTGATATCCACAATGCAACGGTCAAGCCGAGACAATCAATAAGACCGTTCTAGACAGACTTAAGAAATGCCTAGACGCTAAAAAAGGCAGGTGGGCGGAGGAACTTGAGGGAGTCCTCTGGTCACATCGCACGACCCCAAGACGAGCAACGGGAGAAACGCCTTTCGCCCTCGTATACGGGACAGGATGCATGATTCCTGCGGAAGTCGAATTTCCCGGTGTTCGGAGAAGATTACTGCCTGAACGAGAAGAGCTCAACAACGCCATGCTCCTAGACAATCTCGACCTCATCGACGAAAACCGGGATCGAGCGCTCGTCCGAATTCAAAATTATCAACACGCAGCCGCAAAATACTGTAACTCCAACGTTCGAAATCACCGATTCAACGAAGGAGACTTAGTTCTGCGCAAAGTCTTCCAAAACACCGCTGAGCGAAACGCGGGAAAACTAGGAGCAAACTGGGAAGGACCCTACAAGATCATAAAAGTCGTTCGACCAGGTTCCTACGAGATTGCCAACATGCAAGGCGTAAAAATTCAAAGAACTTGGAATGCAATGCATCTCAAAAAATACTATTACTAAACAAATCACTTCGCAACCACTGAACTACGGGACGGCTTGATCTCCGAAAGGGGTACGTAGGCAGTTTGTCGAACTGGTGAATTTGCGAGTTCTTTTAGGACTCGAATATAGTTTGTGGATCAAAGATGATCGTGCGGTGTTGTAATATTGTTGCGTTGGAAAAGTTTCAAAAATATCGAGTGCTATGTAAGATGTTTTGAACTTGGGAGTATACGAGTATACGTACCCTCTCTCTAAAAAAGGGGGGGAGCGGGTACGTATACTCGTATACTCCCAAGTTCTAAACATCTTACATAACACTCGATATTTTTAAAACTTTTCCAACGCAACAATATTACAACACCGCACGATCATCTTTGATCCACAAACTATATTTGAGTCCAAAAAGAACTCTCAAATTCACCAGTTACTAGAGAAAAATCAACCTTTGGCATTGCGAGACGTCGCAAAAACGCCTAAGAAACTATTTCCCGCCAGACATCGCGTAAACAAAATCCTGGGCTCAATAATGAAAAAAAGGAACTATCATACGCATTAGCATCTTCTCAAACACATACTCTTCGCGAAGATCCAAACGGTAGAGTCTACCACCAAGTTCGTTGCTGAGCACATCGAACTCCCAACGTCCTAAGCAGACTAAGTCATCTCACAAAGATGACTCTTATACATCCGACACAAGGATAATAGCGCTATAAAAGAAATCCGAAATTTTGGTCAGTACTTCCAGGAGCCTTAAAAATTGTCCTTGGAGAGTTGCTCGATTCCAACCAGACAAGTCATATAAGCCAAAAACCTATCGCGGACTTTAAATTGGTATGGAATCAGATCGAAACTGTAATGGGATACGTAAGTCGAATTAGTGATCGCACCCCTTAAAGCCAGAAGTAAACCTAGGTCTTTCCCTAAACCCATCATACAGGTCTTTAACATCTCAAGGTATGATATCAAAAGATACGTGATCCTAAAGCATGCCTCTATGCTTATATTCAACGTCCTCATAAATCCCACGAAGTTAGGATTTTGCGGAAAATTCTCGAAACGGACCACGAATATAGCATTCCACTTGGGAGAAAGACATGAGATGACAACTCATCAGCTTCCTTCTGCACCATCCACTTACTCATATAAATGCAAACTGAATATCCATTCATAAAAAGCCGCAATGCGGCGGGGATTCAAAGGCACAAGCCGCCAGTCCCAAATCATAAACACAGCATTCAAGGCCGGAGCAAGTACTAATTCATAACATAAAGAAAATCTCTCAACCGAGATCGTAACCTTGATCGTCATCTGGATTCTAAACCTCCCCTTCACCCATCGCCTCGTCCAAGCGCGGGACCGCACCGCCTCTGTGCTCCCCGACAACAGGATCTTGCCCCTCTGGGTCTTCTGAACAAGTCGGAAGGAAACACTCGGACTTTAGGTCAGCCAAGATAAGGTCAAAATTCCCATCCACGGATGCCAAATCTCCCTTGCAATCGGACAATCTGGCCTCCTCGCCTGTAAGGACGAAGGGGTTTCACCCTGGAGGGCCTGAACCACAGCCATCCCACCATCGACGGTCGCCAGGGCCATATCCCTGCTGCAAATGCACTCAAAGGAGCCTAGGAAATCAGAGATTTTCGCCAAACGGGTCTGGAACTCCACGCGGAGCGCATCCTTGGCCTCCTCGACTCCACGGTTCGTCGACCCTTCACCACTTTCGATCTGACGCTGTAGTCGACATACCTCTGAGGACTTGGTCTTTCTGGCCCTTCTCTCCTTAAGCAAAGAACTCGCCGTCTTCCCAAGGTCCCTCTCGAGCTCCCCAATCTGAACCTCGAGCTTAGACACCTTCCCGGAATAAAAATCCTTGATAGCATTCAGCATGGCTTCAGATTCAGACCTCGAAACCGCATTCGCTGATCATCTCATCGATCAGCGACACAAACTGCGAGATGAGATAAAACAATTAGAGATGCGGAGCAAAACAGGGCTAAACAAGACCTCACGCTCTAAGAATAAAAAGCCAAAGTGAAGAACGAACCTTTCCGTGGAATCCTGACGCCAGATTCAATCCTTCCTATTGCGAAGATTCCCCGTCGTTGCCCCTGACGCATTTTCTCTTCCGGCCCTTTGGTTGAACAACTGGAGTAGCGCTAGGAGCACGCAATGCCAGGACGATCTCCTTCCTAGCTGGAGGAGGCATCGACTCAGTGGCCTTTTCGTTGCCCTCAATGATAATTGGAGTCGTAGACGATCCAGAAGGTTGCGCCAAAGCGTCTGGCACGAACGGAATGCCCGTTTCGACTTGCGCTCCCGTACCTTGCGGGACCTGAACCTCGGGTTCGTGAGTCGGAGCGACGACCAGAACGGAAGAGGACGGTAGCTCGGCATCGGCGTGGGCCGTTTCCTTCTCAGCCTTACGACGAGCCATCTTCTCTCGGAAAGAGAGGAAGCCGGCGACACAGGCCGGAGCGTTGTTAGAAGGGATTGACTCTGGCGCCTGGGAGGAGGCCTCAGCCATCTCAGCATCAGAACTCTTCTTGTCGTTTTGGGAGGAAGACATCTTGAGAGCTGAAAGTGGGAAAAGAAGCTAGAGAGAGTTTGGAAAGAAAGAAATGTGCGAAGGGAATGAAGGATGGGAGCTCACTACTTATAGAGGTAGGAGTTTAAGATTTTGATTTATATTTATATATATATTTCTTCATCAACATTTTTCCGCGGAATTTTTGGATACAAACTTCGTCCAATACACCTATCTTGCCAAACCGCACGCTAGAATCTTGTCGCAATCCACGAATCTAACGGGCTGGATGGCTAACTGTTGGGGTCAAAAACGGACACGACGAAGTTAACATCCAAATATCCGTAAAAATTAACATGAACAATTTTACGAAAAGAATTCTTCGTAAAGATTACTTTTACCAAAAGTCTTGCGGTGAAATGTTGCGTTAATCTTGGTTCTTTCATCGAAACTAAAGAACATGCTCCCGAAACGTCGGAAAAAGATGCAAACAAGGTCGCCGCGTAACGACCGACCCACGTACAAGCCGGTCGCTACGTAGCGACCGACCCGAGAACGATTCGGTCGCTATGTAGCGACCGATCCGTAATGAGTCGGTCGCTACGTAGCGACCGTCCAAGTCATTCGTTTGGTCACTACGTAGCGACCGATCCATCGCGGACCCGGTCGCTACTGTCTCGGACATCGATCAATGGGTACGACCCTAATCCATGCATTCTCGTATGTTCCTCAATGCTAGCTCCCATGTACCGCAGTCTTATCATTTCTCACTCCTGTCGATTGGAGTTATCATATAAACTTTACGATAAAAATTGCGGAAAGTTCATTCTTATCGATAAAAATCGTGATAAACGTTTCGAATCGAAAGACGGCCCAAATAGGTCTAAAACGCGACTAAAAACCCACTTACTATTTTTAAGGAAAAGCCCATAGATACTATGGCGGTTTATACTTGGTCCGCAAGAAAGGGTAAATGTCAAAATACCGTAGATAAATGTTAAGTTTCCGCGGATAATCATGAAGATCGGAAAAAATGGAATATCTCCATTTTCGAGTTATGACGGCTTAAGGGCAGGAAGGAAAAATCTCAAACCGACCTTGGAGAGAGTATATAAGGAGTCCTAGGCGAGAGGCACAAAGAGAGAACTTTTTAAGAGCAAACTTAGTACTTAGAGCATTTAGGCAACTTTCCGTTTTTGTTATTTCGAGCTGCGACTCAACTTGGTTTTACAGTTTTAGGTTGTTAGAACTAGGAATCTCGCCGACAGCTCTCTTAGCCGAGGCTTCTACCTTGTTGTAACGCTCATACGCGAATTCAGGATAAGACACCTTTTGCTCTTTTTTACGATTTCTTATTTTTCTCGTCTTTATTTCGTGCTCTGATTGTTTGGCGTATGGTTTAGCAGATATCCGGGACCTCTGGGAAATTAGGGTTCCTAACTTTCCTAATTTAAACGGAAATCGACAGTGTGAATTTCGGTTCCCACAACCACCCTACCCTATTTATCTGGAGAGAAAATCGAGAAGGATATTGATTACTTTGGTGCACTAGAAACAGTCAGCAAAGGGAGTAATTGGCTACTCCTGCAAATATGGCTGATGGTTACATGACACAACATAATTGGCACAAGAAGAGTATATTTTGGGAACTTTCATACCGGAAGGATCTACTTCTGTGGCACAATCTTGATGTCATGTATATAGAGAAAAACTTCTTTGACAACATCATCAACATTATTGAACGACCCCGAGAAGACAAAAGATAACAAGAACTCAAGGTTGGATTTGCCTCCATTATGTTCTAGGAGTTAGCTGCATATTAAAAACGATGGGAAAATTTCGGTTCCCATTTTCAGATTTTCAGCAGAAGCAAAAGTGGTGTTGTTCAAGTGGGTGGCATCGGATGTGAAGTTTTCTGATTAAATCTATCAAGATGTGTTGAGCAGAGACAAAAAAAAATTCAGGGATAAAGAGTCATGACTGTCATGTGTTTATGCAACAACTTCTACCATTTGCATTGCAGAGTTTCTTACAAAAAAAATGTTCAAGAAGCACTTGTAGGTAACAAACTTACTTCTTAATGTAGAACATATATACACATCGGATTTTGTTAAAACATTTATCTTATTAATTTCATATGTACATTAATATTATTTACAGGTATTGGAGCATTTCTTAGAGATCTTAGCTCACATACCATAACTAAAGATGTCATCAGGCAACTTGATGAGAATATCCCCATCTTAATGTGCAATTTGGAGAAAAAAATTCCTCCATAATTGTATGACATCATGGAACATCTAGTTGTCTACCTCCTGTATGAGGCATTGCTTCGTGGACCTGTTCATAATGGATGGATGTATCTTTACGCGCGATCCATGAAACATTCGAAAGAAAAAGTAAAAAATCATGCAAGGGTGGAAGGTTAAATAGTTGCTGGGAGTTTGAATGAGGAAACATTTCACTTCACGTCGTACTACTTTGGGTCACAAGTCCAGACATGAAAAAGGGCTCTGAACAGATATGATGATGGTGATGTTATGCCGACATATGTTGTGGAAGATGTTCGAGACATATTCTGTCAGATTGGACGTCTAGGTGGGAAACTAAAAGAAGTTTGGTGGTCGAGTACAGAATACACTCACAGTGCTCACACATATATACTCCTTAAATGCGAAAAGATGCAGTCATTTGAGAGGTAATTTAAATTACTTCCGCTATGAAATTTTACCTTGTATATAATTATTGCAATATTGTACTTAATTAATAAGGATCATTTGCAAAACAGCAATTTCGTTTCCTAAGTTGAAGAAACTATACCAGGAATATCAATGAATGATGTCAACAAAAGGAAAGACCAACACTTCGTGAAGTGGTTAAAAACACAAGTATAAATCACATTAATATAATTAATTATGTTAGTTATTTTATTATAATATTACATATTATAGAATTTATATATAAATTACAGGTTGGTTATGATGATCCATTCTATAGTTCATGGGTTCATGAATTGATACAAAGTATAGTCGCTAAGGTCACCATAGCACCTATGTATTTCACACGAGGTTACACTTTTCACACTTACGAGTATGGAAGTCGCCGAGCAACAGTGAACTATGGAATATGTGTGAAAGGTGAAACACATTTTATGGTATCTTACAAGAGATCATCGAAGTGAAATTCTTTGGTTTAGTGAAGATGAAATGCGTCATCTTCAAATGTGACTGGTTCGACCCCACCGTCAATAGAAGTGTTTGGTATAGTAAGTTTGGTGTTGTGGATATCAATGTTACACGGAGGTACAACAAATTTAAACCCTACCTATTGGCATCTCAATCAAACCAAGTTTGTTTTATTTCATATCTGAGGATCAGACAATCAGGAATATCTTGGTTAGACACTATAAAAGTTACACCTCGGGACCGAGTATTGAGTGATGAACAACCGCCTTTATAGGAAGATGTCTTAAATGAAGTGGAAGTACCTGAACAAGCTACAAATGTTGATCCACAAAATACAGAATATGAAGATCTTCCAGGCGATATAGCGGACGAAGCCAACGAAGATGAATTTGAAGAAAGTGATGTAACGGATGATGGTTCTGATGATGAGTTAATTTAATTATGCTACAACTTAATTTGAGTTTCATTTATTGTATTGCATTATCTTTTTCATTATCTTGCTCAAGTATGAACTTAATGTTAAAAAAAATCTACGTAAAAACAAGTTATGAGACTTTTTAGTTTGGGGTTAAGTTGTGTATAACTTATGATGTTATGAGACTTTGGGGTTTGGGGTTTCGGTTTTAAGGTATAAACACGAATTGTCCCTACTTCGTCGTAACACATTAACGCGGGTCGTCCCTAATTCGTCGTAATGGATATTTGACCCTATGCCGTCGTAAATTACTTCGAAGTTACGACGACTACTAAGATTCGAACCTAAATGGTCGTAATTGGTAGTTGTTAATTCGTTTCAAAATTTACTATAAAAATGTACCACTCTCATTCTAAAAATGCACAAGGAAAAACTCTAAAGGAAATTTCTAAATTTCTAAAAACTCTTGGAAGGTGAGACATCAATTCCAAATCTTCTAAAACAACCCCAATCAAATCATTGTAGCTGGTATCTTCATGAATCATACTAAGAGAAGATCCCATTTCATCATCGACTATGAAATCCCAGTGAATTCCATTTATTAGTTTTCATTCTCCACGTATAGAACACAATTCGATCGTCATAACCTGATTATAAGAACATGGGGATTAGAGAAGGAATGATCAACAAGATATATCAAAAAAAAATACATAACACTATGTTCCTCATCGATAAAAATATATAAGGTTTTATAAATTTGAGATTTGAAAACTTCATGAGAAAAACTTCGTCTCCTTCCCAAAAACCGATCGATTTTGAGAAACCAAGCAAAAATTACAGAAAATAGACGAAAATCACTATCTATTATCCTTTGACCTTTGTTACGCGTTCGTGAAGAGAGATTGTTCTGTTCGTTTGAGCTTGTAGTCTTCGCCAAATCTCGTCGGACGTCAACGTCGTCGGAATCGTCAAATCTCGCCGGGGAAATCGCCGGAGTCGTCGAATCTCGCCGGAATCGTCAAATCTCTCGTTGGAGTCGTCGATCAATTTGGGGATTTTAAAAATTCTTGTTGGAGAAGACATATGTTTATGTTTGATTAGATAAGGGTATAATGATACTTTATCCATTAAAATTTTAATGGTAAAGTTGGTTAGTGTAAAGTTGAAAAGTGGTATTAGTGGCAATTACCCATATTTATAATTAAAATATTATAATAACTCGACATCATATAATTTCTAAAATGAATATTAAAATAAATAGTTAGAATAATTGTGAAAATTTTATGAAAATAAATGCGATTTTTATTAAAATTAATTAAACATTTTAAAGTACATTTTTTTATTATAAGTTTTTGTATTGATAAAAATCATGTGTTTTCTTCATTTTATCGTAAAAAGACATACCAAAGCGTAATGCAAACTTCAGTTCTAACCTAAGATACTTCAAATAGATTTATAGGTGTTCAATCTGTGGCTAATATTTTTACGTACAAAAAAAAAGTTAAGCCGAGTACTAAATATACATACCCACACACTTAAGACCGAGAGATTATTAAAAAAATATATAAAAAAACTCACATACACCTCAAACATAATTCCTACGACCTCTAATATTATTTTAGATCATAAACGTCAAAATATACTGCTCTTGCAAAAACGAACATAAAATACACAATAAAAATATATAATTATATATTTATATAGATTACATGTAACCCAAATCCCGCGCATAGCGTGGACCGACCCTAGTTCTAACTAAAATCTATATGTATACACAGGAAGAGAAAAAGAAGGATTGTAAACCAAGGTCACAAAAATACAAAATAATTACTCAAACACTTTAATGCAGAAAAGATCCAAAAAAAAAAGAAAAAATAAATTAAAGATGCGCATCCAGGGAACCCTGGTCAGTACCCTGGGAGGGTACTATGATACCACTAAACCAGATGCGCTTTTGAAATTAACCCACCATTTATATGTATATATATATATATATATCTTATATGAATCACACGTATAGAACTAAACATAAGCCATGTTCGCGATAAAATATTGTTCGTTAATTAAGGAATAGCAGAGAAAAATCCTTTGGTCTGATAACAAACTTTACAGGAATTGATTATAGAAACCTCATAACTCTCTTCTGAGTCCTCCTATATTCCCCTTGAACACTTAACATACTTATTTTGTTCATACATTCTTTTGTGTCAACTCTCAAATCCTTACACATACCAAATCCCAAAAACCTTTTGTCTCATCATCTCTTCTTATCTGCAACCCAAGACGAGTCTTCCTTCTTCGTTAATAGTCTCGTTCCTACAAATCTTCTGAAGGTCTATGTAACCAATGATGGTGTCCTCAAAGACCACATCCTCCAGGTTTGCCTCGTCGAATGTCGAACCTGACAACACCGTGTTCTTGAACACAGCTCCTTTTAGATCCGACTTCCCGAAGTTCACCCGGTCGATGACAGCATTCGAGAAATTCACCCCTGTAACATCAAAACCTACTTATACCATTTCGATTCCTATATATATAAATAAAGATTGTTGTTGGGTTACTTACCCTTGAAGCTTGCTCCAACGGCGTAAGCTTTTGACATAACGACTTCAGTCATGTCAGCACCATCAAACTTGGCGCCTGACATCAAGGCTGCAGAGAGAGTCTTGCCTTTGAGATTGGACTGATCGTTTGTGTAGTCGCAGAACCTGAGATCGAGTGGCTTGTCATAGACCCCGTTTGCTTGACCTATCGTGTTACCAACAAAAGCTTGTTCACACCGTGTTGGATCTGTTGAAAGCGGAGGAAGTCTCTGAAACAAACAAAAAAGAACATCATTCAGTTCTTGAAATCTTGAAACAGTTCTTAAGCAATTCGTAAGAGGAGAGAGAAAGCATAATGTCGCAGACCTGGTTAGCAGCAATGACGGGAGAAGCTAATGTAAGAGTGAAAGCGGAAAGAGCGGCGCAAGCGAGACATCCAAGCTCCTTAACAGGAAACAAACTCTTCTTGATTCCTCGAACATCAGCGTCTCCGTTTTCTCTAGCTGAATGCAAACCACACAAATAAAACATCATTATTTTTTAAACTGGAACAAATCACAACTACTCTGTGAAAGACTATGAGTATGTATCAGAGAATAATAATAAAAAAACTGTGGGAATTACCGGAGCAATGAACAAGAGCTACAAAAGATCTCTGCTCCGTGGAACGGCGGAATCTACTGGAGAAATTGGGGGTAGAGAGATGATGATTCCTGGAGAACTGGACAGGAAGCGAAGCCATGAATGATATGAGTGTTTTGAGTTTTTCTTCTGCCATCGGACAACGGACAACCGTTGAGTTATCTATCTCAAATTCGTTTTGGATCATGCCTATGACGTGGCATCACAGCTCAGATCATACACTTATCAACCTTTTACGCGTCCACCCCTTTTTATCGGGCCGATGAAAATATGATCCAGTTTAATATAAATAAGCCCAATAAAAAATTTTGAATTCTTCTTATTATCAACCTTTTATGCGTCCACCCCGTAACAGTAAGTTACATATTAATTTTATATTACTTTATTATTGAATAAATAAATTCATATTGTTATTGTAAACTCTTATTTTCTATGTTTTGTTATTGTTTCTACATTTTTATCAGTAAAAAATGTATTAAATCGTATGCTATATAATAATTTTATTTTTTTATATTTGATTTTGCTTAAATTTTATATTTTGTTGACATAAAAAGTTATATAGTTAAATCCCATCATGATACCGTACTTAAAACAATTACGGTAAATATCCAATGAGATAACTGGGCACTTGTGGTCTGAAGATAAATGACTCACAGCTATGAGTTCCGTCTTCTAGATTCGGATCATGGTCACCGTCGATTAAAATAGAGTGAAAAAATAGTTTTCCTAGATGTCTTCGGTGAACTCCCCGATTTTGTTTCGGTGGACGATCATTGTACGATAGTCGAATCTCTTTCGAAGGCATCCGGATACCATGGTCATCAAAAAAAAATTATCCAACGAATATATAACCATTGAAAAGCACTAGACGTATAATTAATTTAGTAATGTTTCTCTATTTATACAATTATTAAATTCTTGGTTTAGGAGATACAAAAGATTGAAATCAATAAAAAAGTTTTTTTTTTTGTACTAACAGATCATTATTTACACAAAATTACAAATACAAATTTTCGGAGCCTCTCTCTGAGATAGAGGGAGCTAACAATCAGTTGATTTTTCCTCTAATCAGACATAAATCCAAATATTCAAATCTACTAAATAAGCTGACAAATTCACCTACACGTTAGAATCAAATTATACAAACAAAACCTTTCACTACCGTTAAAACCTTCTTCTTTTTTCTTTTTCTTTTACTGATATGAAAGATCTTCCATGGAGGATCTTTTCGCTGGAAGTAACATCTCTTCAACCACTCCTTTCCATGATCTCTTGCCTCTTCTTCTTTGGGGACCCCACACTCGCCTGTCAATATTTGTCAGACAAGTCCGTACACTTATTAAGACCCATTTTCCAACCGCCACTTACTGCCAAAGAAAGAAACATCTGTTCCTTATCATCCCCTCCGTCTACATCAAATCTCTCACTGACCCTTCTTGATAGATTTCTCTACATCATCTTGACTAGTGAGTGAAAAATAGCATTTTGAGTCTCCTTTTGACTATTGAACAATAGCACAAATCTGAGGATAGATCTGGTTTGTGCTTTGGGACCCCACCATAGACCTGCCAGAACCATGTGCTAGTGCCTAGCAAGAAAGGAACAATGGCATCTGATTTTGTTTTTCCAAACTTAGGAAAAAAAAACAAACCAGTATTCTTCTTCAAGTTACAGTCACAGGCAAGCCGTAGTTCTGAAACGTTTTGATCCTTCCGTCCCAACCACCTGTTACAATGACCATACCCCATGCCAGAGAGCTAGTTGATCTCTGGTATGATGACTTAAGAAACTTGTAATGAGATGCAGTCATTGAAGAGAGAGGATTGTTAGCAGGTAAGTTTTCCTCTGGCCATGTTGCGCTTCCTTTGGGAACTGATCCAGGGACGTATCCTTCGTTGAGAGATAAGCAAGGGGGTGAAGCAAACGGGAGAGACGTGTTGTAATCTGAGAATCCACTCCAGGTAGCTGCTACCGATGCATTGGTGGAGAAACGTTCAAAAGATTTAATCTTCTTGGTTTGGGAAGAAGAAGATGAATCTAATTCCTCTCCATTGCTCCATATATATACATTGGAGTCCTCACAAGCTGAAACAATGTGCTTTCCATCAGACGTGAGAGACGCTGATGTGAGGCTCCTCGTCTTGCAAACGCCTTTGTATTTTCTGACGACATCGTTCCCTTGGAGGATTCTGACTTTGGAATCCGCAGAAACAACCAGGACTTTGCTCTGGTCTTGTGGTAAGAACTGTAAGAAAAGACCAATGTCAAGAGAAGTCAACAAAAGACCAAGACCAGAGTGAAACAAAGAGAGATGATTATTATTACCTGAAAACCAGTAATCCGTTTATTTGAAGACTTCTTCTTGTGATGCAAATGTATCTGAGAGTCCAGCTCCAAGTAGTCTCCACACATGCTAAAGAATCTGCAACTTCCGGTTAGAGAACCAATGATTCCTCCCTGTCCATCCGGACGGTAACACACTGCGGATATAATGTCTTTAAGATCAGCCCAATCAACAACGTTGCAACCAGAAATGTTCCAGATCCGAACTTTTCCATCAATTGAACCACTCATGAAGTAGTTCTCATTTACAGGGTTGAACTGAACAGAGGTTACTGCCAAAAAAAAGAAGAAGATAATGTCAGATCAATGTAGTAGCAACTGAGATAACTAGAGAACCAAAAAGAAGAAGAAGAAGCATACCATAACCATTGTGAGGGAAAACTCCACGGCAAACATTGCTACCGAGTTTCCATAACCGGACAGTTTTATCCATTGACGCCGAGAGAAGAGACTGCACCATAACATATGCATCAGTTTCTCTCACTTCTACTAAAGCAATGGTTGTAAGCTAATAAGGAAATGAAGAAGATTTTTGAAAGCTTACATTATCCTTTGACCAAGAGATGTCCAAGACTTCACCAGCGTGGCCACGGAACTCATGTAACGGTTTCTCCACTAACCGGAAAACTTTAGGAGGAAAGACAATGCAGGCTGAATCAGATGTTTTCTTGAAACTTTCTGTCGTCTTGTTTGGTTTCTTATCCTCATCCAACAAGACAGGTTTCAACTGAGAAAGATCGTTTACCTCGAAGTAGATACAAGAAGGGTTTATCTCGTTAAGGCAATCCTTTCGAAGTAGTCTAGATCTCTTGTCCTCAATGACTTTCCACACACGCACAACCCCATCTTCACCAGCGCTCGCAAGATACTTCCCATCGCCGCTGAACTTCATCGCCAAGATGGAACCGTTGTGTCCTTTAATGTCTTGACACTGGTAAAGAGCTGAGAGCTCCTTGGCTTGTTTCTTACAATGCTTGACCTTAACTCTTGAAAGCACATCACCATAGCCAGTGGAAGAAGCTCTGATTCCACCACCAGATTCCACCTTTGTATCCGCTGAACATCCCATAGAGAGCAGCCTTGTTAACCATCCCTTCTTGCTCTGCTTCTCTGTTTCCTTCACCTGACAACATTTGGAATCAGAACTTGCTGCCGTTGAAGAGCTTTCCCTTCTCGTCACATCATATCCACCCACATTTTTATCCACTCTCATAAGAGACAACTCCTCGGAAGCTTCCACCAGGCTTGAACCAGAACCAGAGGAAGTTACCTGGCTAGAGAAACTGCTGAACCCTTGCTCAGCTTCAATACAAATCTCTTGAGACTCGACATCCATATTCTTCAGATCTCCTTCGACTCCCATCCACTCCAAGAACCTCCTCCGCCGCTCCACAACGCTTCCAGGCGAATCATTCCAAACATGGAAATCAAAAGCACTTGGATTCATCATCTCTTCTTCGTTGGCATCAAAGAAGTGTAAATCTTCCTCTTGAGACGAGTAATCCATTATTCTTCCTCCACAGAGTTTTCTTCAAACAATGAAACCCATCTCAAAGAACAATGCTTTTTTTTATCTCTCAAAAGTGGAATTCCCCCAACTGCCAGTTTTGCTTCCAACCAAGCAACCTACAATAGCTTTTATATATATAAATTTTAGAAATAAATAATTATAATAAATAAATAAAAAGAAGTTTACAAAATAAGCAATCACAGAGTTCGAGAAAAATGAGTTGCAAAGATGAATTAAAATAAACATCAATCTCAATCTAAAACCCATTGAATCTAGTCTCTCTCTTAGGCATTTCCACAAACATCTTATGTGGTCTGATCAATGTTGTAAAGCAACCAAAGAAAAGGAGGTTTTCTCAGCACATCACCATAGTTAAGAAAAATGAGATCTCATTTTTAGATCCTAAGAAATTGCGTCAGCACGAGCATCACTGGACTTGCTTACGTGGGTTTGTTCGTTAATCACTTGGTTTCTTCAAAACACATCCCTAAGAACAAGTCTTACACACACAGACCCATTCAAAAGACCATGTGAAGTGAAGTCTCTCTTTACGACCAACCCAGAGAGAATTCAAAAGAAAATAAAAAATAGTACAAGAGATGAGTTTTTATTTTAATTAAAATAAAGGAAATGATCAAAGGTTTTTTTATAAAAAAGAATTGAAAGCTGTGAAGAAAGAGACAATAAGGAAGGAAGAAGAAGGAGAAGAAGATGGATTGTCCGAAGAATGGCACTAGAGTTTTCGAAAGAGGCACACGATTCTTTCCTCTGTCCGTTTGCTTTGCCTTATTTAACCTCTCTGTCTTTATTGTAATTATTTTCTTAATTATTCGGTAGTTAAATCTATATTAACCCTCACGAGCATGTTCTTTTTTGGGAGCATGTTTTTTGACATTTATTGTATATATTTTTTAAAGATCTTCTTATGTTGCCCTATAGTAATTGTTGTGGTGAGGAGGATGAACTATTTTGATGTAAATTAGAATTGAATCCTTTTTATTGTGTGCAAATTAGATTGAATCCTTTAGATGTGAAGTTAAATTGTTTTTTTTTTAGGACTAACGTCCATGCTCTGCAAGACTGCAATCAAATTATGTTTAAATTCTTTTCAATAATATCAATTAGTGATCAGCGATTAGTTCCACAAAATACTAAATTGTGATTTGTGCTCGCAGTTGTAGATTATAAGTGGTACTCTCGCAGAACCAGATAAAGTAACAGGACCTATACCGTAACACATCTTCGGAGATGCAATGAAAATAGTATTATTGGGTTGGTTAATCCATCTACTTTAGTTTCAAACTTTCAATAAAGAACAATTTTAATTACATTTTTTGTTTGATGTTTTACACTGCTACTTCGAATTTATAGTTCTTCACTCTTTTTTCTTTTTCAAATACCTATCATACTTTAAATTTTGTTTATATTGAGAAATATTTAAAAGTTATTTTAATGTTTAAGATACGTAAGACTAATTCATAATCATGTAAACAACGAATTTTTTAATGAGATAATGATGATGATATGTATTGTTCTTAAATTATATTCGTATTCATCTGCATTTGATTTATTATCATTTCTTTATATGGTTACCACCGGCAAATTCTATCGAGGTTGGGGGAATACGTATCATAAAAAATAGATTCTTAATTACATCCATCAATCTCGTCTTCTGATTGTTTACTTTCAATCAATAATTATATTCGTCATGCGTAAATTTCTCATTAGTTTTTGTATTTTTAAACAATATTTGTGGTACATGCTTTGTTGGAGCCCACATAGCTGCATGATGACTACGCGGCATGTTCCAAATTCGCTTTGCCTTTGATCAGATTCGAACTATAATCCTTTGATCTTAATTATCTGTCACATTAACAACTTAATTTCCAGTTGTTTGATACCTTAATTATTCGTTGTATAATGAATTAGAGCTCTTTTGTGTTTGTTTTCATTTAGCTCTTACTACTCTGTGATTGTTTGACAGCACAACTGGAATATTTGTTACTCTTCATAATCATAGAAAGCTAAACTCAAATTAAATATGGTATACTTTTTCTGGTTTCACGTTCTTTTAATAATATCAGGTATAAGGTTGCAGAGATCAGTATATCATAGATAAATAGGAAAATATATATGAATCCACTGGAAAAGAACTTTGGTCCCGGTTTAGAAATCTGGATGCATAACTAAAATTTACTATTTTTGGGTTTTTAACACTGGAAATATTATATTAACAACAAATGATATAAGGTATGATTCTTTTGTGAAATAATCAAGTTCTTCTAGAAGGAAGCCTAACCTAGGAAGCCAAAAAATAAATTTTAAGAGCAGTGTTCAAGAAAGAGCTAAGCAGGTGGTGACTCAGCACCTAGCACAAAACGATTAAATGAATGTCTAGATTATTAGTTAGACAACTTACATATTTATAAATTATAAAATATTATTATTTTTAAATTAAATTTAGATTAGCTTATTTTTATAAGAGTATATATTATAATACATTAATTATTATAATTTATGAATAATAAACTATATATGATTTACTTTACAATATTATAATAGTATAGACGGTTTAGAAAATAATCACCACAATTTTATAAATCCATTGTTTAAAAGTAACTTTAGTCATGACATCAAATTTAGTATTTAAATTATATTAAACTTGGTATTTTGTTGTTATTTTTAATTTTCATCTCCAACCATAACGCTAATTTTAATACCAAAAAAATATTTTATATTTTAATATTTTATTTTTAATAGTTTAATACATTAATTATTTTTAGTTAGATATTATATTTATAATGTTTAGATTTTATGTTTTTGTTAAAATTTGGTAATTTTATGTTTTTAATATATATTTATTTCTTACTTAATTATATATATATATATATTTATATATTTATTTATTTATTTATGTAAAACATTTGTTGAAATTAAAAATTTATATATTTAGAAATAAAAAGCACATAATAAAAGTTTTTTATTTTGTTCAATTTGATGTAATTGAAAAATACAAAATAGTATGTCATTTTTATTATTAAATATATTTTAAATAATATTTAAATATAAAAAAATTAAAAAGACAAAATAGTATGTCATTTTTATTTTTAACTATAAATTAAAACCATCAATAATGTTAGTGTAGCATCCCGAATTGTGATATATGGAAATGCTTAAAAGAATTGATTTCACTACTTATGTCACAAAAGTTGACTTACATTTTCCGTCACACATTCGTTTAAAACTCCAAAGTTAAGCGTGTTTTAGCTGGAATAGTGGAAAGATGAGTGACCTATCAGGAAGTGATTCGCGATACCGTGTGAGTGAGGCCAAAACACGGAGAAAAGTCATGTGGTGATTGGAGGATCAGTAAATAAAACTTTTGTGTCTTTAGAAAATTAACATACAGACCGTTGGAATGAAATGGGGTCTACAGACCGAGAGAACGGACGTTAGTGGCCCATTAGTCGTGGACGGTTGAGGCATTATAGTTATTCTACTCATAGTTAAAATAGATTATTTTAATATTTAGTGTAATGAATAGTGGGTTTTACTAAATTTGGTATAATACTATTTACAAAATATTAAATTTGGAAAAAAATATTATATTTAGTATTATATCGGAGATGAAATTACACTAATTTGTTGTTTTGGTGTTTCATTAGAGTTGGTCTAAAAACATTACAACTAAGAGCACCCACATCAATGAACTCATTCTTGGGGTTCATCTTTTCAATTGTTTATTATTAAATTTTTTTTTCTTTTTTTTCTTTTAAAAAAAAAACTAGACCAATCGCGGACCGTCACGACACGTGAGGTCCGCGCTACAGTGATGAACTTTAAGAGAGAGGGGTTTAACCCAGAGAGCTTTAGGAGAAAGAGGTTCATGGGATTGAATTATTTTATTTTATTTTTTTCTTGATTTCTGTGTGAACTCACTCCATAAACTCTCGATGCGGATGCTCTAACAAGCGAAGGATGGACGGACAAATGATTAAAAGGTGAAGCTCAAAACCAAAATTACAGAGCCAAACGAGTTGTACTCGGAGCTGTTTAATTTTATGTTTATTTAGCTTTGTATAATTTTGTGTTGATCCCTCCTATAAGATTATAGTCTGTTTTCGTCATTTTCTGTGGTGAAAATTTCCTTTCCTCTTGAGATATTTTGCCATAAAAATCCTCTGATAATTAAGAAATTATCATAAGTAATTGTATCTGCTAAATAGGAAAAATATACATCATTCAAAATGGTCCTAACAGAAATTAGTACGACAAGATTTAAACGAGTTGTACTATATATTAACCAAAATATATTTAGTTTCTAAAAGGAATTTATTGTTTGATAAAGGAATTAGGTGTATAATATATACGTATTATATCATCAACATTATTTGCTATTGAAGCCCGTCATGGCTGAGCAAAGTATGTCTTCCTCTTTAAGCAAAAGTAAACAAGTACAAATTAATAATGCAATAACTAATAATGTATTTTTTTTTTCCAAAAAAAAACTAATAATGTAGTGATGAAATACTGCCTTTATAGTTGCGAAGGCGGGGCACCTGGATTCACGCAGACTTGTATTGTAAAGAGAAGAACATGACTAAGGTTCACCCCCTAGGGTGAACCTTTAAATTCACCTCTCTTTCTATGACCAATCAAATTGCCATGTAGATAATTAATTAAAAAATATTAAACTTATTTAAAAATAACTAAAAAAACAGAATAATGCCAATTTTAATGCCGATGACGCCGTTACTTAAACTGTAAACCCTAAATTTTAAATTCTAAACCCTAAACCTTAAATCCTAAACCCAAACCCTAAACCCTAAACCCTATACCCAAATCCTATACCCTAAACCCAAATTATATACCCTAAACTCAAATTGTATACCCTAAACCCAAACAATAAACCCTAAACCATAATAATTATCTATTTGGCAATTTGATTGGTTCTAGAATGAGAGGTGAATTTAAAAGTTCACCCTATGGGGTGAACCTAAGTTTTGTTCTAAAGAGAATATCTGTTGTCAAATTTACAATTTTTTTTTTGTTACTTAGATCGGTTAAACAAAAGATCTTCAAGATTTCTTGATAATAATGATGTTATTATACATGCATCATTATATTATAATATATGGGCAACTTGGTTTTCTCCTTAGAGCATCATTAACCATAGAGACCCATAGGATTTCTTAGTGAATATTTAACTAATAAAGTTAAGCTAAGAACTTTTGTTAAGAAACAATTAGTTTTAGTGTTCCAATGCTAGTCTTTTAATTAAGGATTCTTAAAAAAACCACGAAAACACATGAGTGGTGAAAACAAAAATAAAGTTACAAGTTTCAAAGCTATATCCATTGATCAATCTCAGGATTAGTAAAAGACTACACACAAACTGCCTCAATATCAGAACTGAAATCCCCTGACGACTAATCCAAACACTAGTTTCTACAAAACATAGCACTAAGCCACTCAAAATGATCCAATGCCAAAGAACCAAAAGTGCATCAGAAAAGAAGAGACAGTAAAGCACCTCTCGACTACGAACCCAACCAAAACCTTCACGAATCTTCTTCCTTTCCCTCCTCCACCACCACCTGAGAACTCAAAGCTATACTTGCTAGACGTCGGAGAACTGAATGCTGCTCCCAAAGAAACGCTATGTGTCAATCGCAACACACACAACCCAAAGCAGAATGTGTATGCTTACAACAACAAAACCAAGCTTACAAAGCCAACACAACACATCATAATTAAAGACTTGAGTTTTTTATGGAACAGAACAGTTCACATTTAAAAATTAAACCCATGCAAATGAGTCGATCACGCTAGATAAAACAGAACATCAGTCATACTAGAAGAAACAACTAACTAGCTCATATCATCAAAATGCATCAAAACGATCAAACTGTTTCATATCAACCAATCATGAGCAAGGCAGGGATCACGATACGTGAACAAACAACAAAATATAGAGACTTTACTAAAATCAAACATGTCAATTAGTTTGCATAAACCTCATCAAGAACTCTAAAGTTCGAAGCTTTAAGCAAAAGTGAATATGGGGTTTCTAATTTACCTTATGGCTGAGACAAATCTTCTTGTTGCAAGCAAAAAAAGAAGAATTTATATATAATTATTAAGAAAAATAAATCGAGGATTGGAGAAGAGAAATTGGGGATCGGAGACTTACGCTTAGGCATCAGATGGACCTGACGGCGATTGAAGTGACGAGACGCTTCCCTTTGCGACGGAGAGGAGAAGACTAGATAAGAAGGAGAGGCGATTGACCGGAGGAGAGACGATTAAACGGAGGAGAGCTGATTGATCGGAGGTGACGCCGATGGAACGTAGGAGAGCTGATAGACCGGAGGATACGCCGATTGAACGGAGGTGACACTTTCGTTGAGAAATTCAATCGGCGTCCCAACGGAGACCACGAGAAAACAAAAGAGAAAGAGATGAGAAAGGAAAGAAAAGAAAAGGAAGAGAAAAGAAAAAGAAAAAGAAAAATCACATATGCCGACACGTGTTTACAGAAACCCATATAAGATCGGTTACCAAAACACCCAATTAAGGATCGATTACTCTAATTTCTTTTTGTTTTGATTTAATTAAATACCCCATTTTCTTTAAAAACTCATGTTAGAAACTGCATTAATGGTGCTCTTAGAGCATCCGCAATGGTGAGTCTCACCATGGAATCCTTAGCATTATTATAATATATTTTTTTTTGTTTTTTTTTTGTTTAAATAGTTAAGAATCCTAATTCAAAAGGTATATCCAATGGTGTTCTCCAATTTGGAGTCCTTAGGTCTGAAGCTATAAAACATATTTCAGAAAATGGTTTTGTTCTAAAGAACTTGGCGATCTATTAAATTTTTAACCAGAGTTTGATCTAAAGAACTTGTATTATATTCTATCTTCTTCTGTTTCCATATAGTCTTAGAGTCAGAATAGGATGTACAAGTTACAAACATATATGCTTATTAACTAACAAATTAATTTTATGTGGTTTTGGTAGTAACCACTCATCTTCTTGAAGAACCAATGAAGGAGAATGATAGTAAGCAGAAAAACCATGAAGATGCAGCAAGATTGTCCACTTCCACGTCTTCTTCCTTCACCCGTTGTTGTGTCCCTTATTTCACTCCACTCCTCCGCCGTCAACCTTACTGGAACATTCAATGCTGAAGAACCGCAGATTTCACATACACTACAAATAAGAGAAACAAAGGTTTTACACAATCCATATGGTTACTAAGCTAATGAACTGAATAGAGTACCTGTTTCCTCTTAGCTTAAACCAAGCTTCAGCGCAATGAAAATGGGCAAGCCAAGCTCATTTTTCCGTTTGCTACCAATCTCAATCAAGTCTACACTTACTGACTTGCCAGAAACTCTATCCGGCGTTTGATCAGAACCAAAATGACAAATCCTGCAGATTCTTTGTCCATTATCACTTTCTTCTCCTCCACCACTCAGATCAATCACGTGAAACTCCTTCTCCTTTGCTTTTTCTGAAGCATCACTCTCGTGACACCTTCTTTCCCCATTTTTGAATCATTCTCTTTTTGCTCTTCCATCAATACATGGTTTGAGACAGAGTCACTGGTCTCACCTTTGAGACCAGAGACTACAATCACAGCCTCAGGGACAGATACACTCGAACTTTCACAAACAGTGATCGAATTTGAACAACGTATCTGGTCCATTTCATTCATATACACACCAAAAACAAAACCAGGAGTGGTTTTAGTTCAAGAACTCCCAAGTTCCTACAAAGTAGGATATCAAGAATGATTGTATCAGACAAAGAGTTAAACATAAACCCAAAATTAAAAACCTGTAATAGCTAGAACATACTCAAATTATTGGTAAGCAGAGTCGTAAAGTACAATAAAGATCGAAACTTTACCAGAATCATGATCCAGTAGAGTGACAAGGTTTCGTTTTTATTTCAGAAGAATGATAAATCAGACAATTGAATCTAAACCCTTTGCCGGAAACGAATGCACGCCGCTACAAGTGCTCTCTAATCTGTTGCTCTTCGGTTTCAGTTTGTGTTTCTTCTTTCATAAGACGCCTCAGCTAGATTTTAGGCGAGACTCGAGAATCAATTTTTTTCTCTGCTTCGGTCGAGACTCGAGAATGACAGACTTTTTTTCCCCCACTACGAAACACAAAAGCCTTTCCATCCATTCACAAGTAGCCACGTACCATAAGGATCAAGTCCTAAAATTCCTTAGTTACGTTACAGTCCTTAGTTTTATTATGCAAAATATTATTATTATATGTGTATTTACCTAAGATTAAGCGCTAAGGACTCGTGATGTTACTCCGTTGCGGGTGGTCTTAGTCCGCCTAGTATTTTCTTCCTTTTCCGAGAGTCTGGGTGGGTATTAGATGTATTGATAGTTTTCTGACAAAATAACATATACTAAATATTGTTCCTTCCAAGTACCTTTATTGCTTTTTTTGGTCTAGTTCAACAGTTTTTTTTGTTTTTAATTATTCTAGTCAGTTTTCTTATATTGTATTTTGAGATGTCTTAAATTTATGTGCATCAGTAAAAGCCCAGCATTTCTTGCGTGCGTCGTAGACGCAAAGAAGGAAAACTCGCTATCAAGATTGACATCCGGAAGGTGTGACCGTGTGAGGGCCGTAGGCCTCTACAGTATAATATGTCTTATTGGTTTAGAAAATTTTACTTTTTCTAGATAAGTATGTATTCCTATAGAGAAAAAGAAATCGGGTTTTGAGGGTTGTATAAATACGGGTGTAAAGATTTGTAAATTTATTCATTCACAGAATAATAAAGAATCTTAAATGAGTGTTTACCTCGATACGTTTTTGCTCTCTTTTGTTTTTTTCGAGTTACTTCGCGTTTGTTCACAGCATCTTAGTACCGAATCTACGTTTTTAATTAGAAGTTGTAGGCATAATTAGGTATACCGTATACTTTGAGTCTTCACTTCAATTTTTAGGTCGTAAACGAGGAAGAGCATGCACTTGGATACTTGGAATGTCATGATGGATGCTTCAAGGAAAAATAAAAGAACCATCAAAATTTGAGGAGAAGACATGTTAATCAGTAATCTAAACCGATGATCCAACCGATCAAGAATAAGTATAACAAATGAGCTAACCGATCACCATGACAGATCAAGATAATGATCATCAACATTGTTCTAGACGGCTCGAAGATTCACCAAAACAAACATATTAAGCCATGTTGAGATATCATCTTAAATAATCTACTACTAGGTAATAACCCGCGTCTTGCGCGGAATGTGATTATTAGTTTCATTATTTTTTAATAAGGAGACATTAATCTGTTTAATCTGGATATCGGTTCGGTTTTAGGTTGCTTTTTGGTTTTTAATCACCTAAAATAGAACTATCATTTTAAATCAGTATTTATTTGGTTTGTTCGGTTAAAATGTTTGATGTTTTTGGTTTTTTTTTCCTGTGATAATCAAAAATTACTATTATTTGTTTGTTTTCATGCTATGAATCTTAGGTAGTCGTGATGTCGAACCAATGGTTTCATATTATAGTTTCTAAACGGATAATAGTTAAAAAAAGAAAAGAAAATTATTAAGACAAATCATTTTACTACAATTTGGTCGATAGTAAAAGAAGCATTAAGAAAAATAATATTTTAACATCCAAAAAAATTAGATATTTCAGTTGTGGTAAATACTTAGTTATAAGGTGTTCACGTCAATGTGCACATGTATGTGTATGTAAAAATATATAATGATGGTTGATAAATATATAAAGATACTGTTAATTAATATTAAATGACATTTTTTCAAAATAATACTTGAAAAATAAAATTTTTAAAATGAAATTAATTAAAACCAAAAATATAGTAATATTTATATAAACTATAATATATAACTTATATATAATTCTTTAAATATATGTAAATATATGTGCATATAACAGATCAAATTGGATATTCGTTTCTATAAATATTGATATTTGTGATTTGCATTTTTTTTACGGATATTGCATTTTAGTATTTGATTTGCTTCGTAGAGTAACATATATCTGAATTTTTCGGTTCGAATCAAAACGAATAACGACTCGAATCAAAATTTATGAATAATTTGTCCAGTTCTTTTCGTAGACGGTAAAAATAACGTAAAGAAGAACCATTCATGTGATTTTTATATTAAAAAAAACATACAGTACATAGTGTGAACATATTTATGTAGAATTTGGCTGAGAAGCTCTCTACATGTGACATGTTTCCATTTTAGTGTGAACACATTTATTGAAATGCTTCTACAAGTGACATGTGTCCAGTTTATTGTGAACGTATTTATTACAATGTTTCTCCTTTAATATATACTAGATTAAGATCTGCGCTTTGCGCGAAATAAATATTATATAGAAATTAGTTTTACTTATTATATGTTTTTTGCATATTATTAAATAATGCATATATATTGATAGTGAAAATTCAGTAACTATTACATATATGATTAAATTGGTGCAAACACATAAATAAAATTTATTAATTCAAACAAACACTTTTTCTATTTTATATGATATAAAATTAAGTTTTAATGATATTAACATAGATATATAGTACTTTTTTAGTATTGATATATGTTAAACAATATTTTATACTCATATTGTTTTCTGATAATTTGTATTTTTTATAACAAAAATTTTGAATCACTCATAGCAAATTGATTTTGTAGGTTGTTTAATAGTTTTAGTCATTTATAATTTTAAAAACATTATGAAAAGTTTTAAAACTAAATATTAGGTTGTCAATATTTGTTCAAAACTTTTATCAAAAAAAAAATCAAAGCAGATTTCGAAATTAATATACATAAGTATTTTTATATGGTACATAATTTATATTTAACTAAATTAATATTTATTAAATGCGACTTCTTATTATATAATTTTGTAATCATTTATATCTTGTTATAGCAAAAAAAATTAAACCATGGATCAAAAAAATTCAATGTGAGATTTTTAACAATTTTAGTCATTTATAGTTGTTTTAAAAAATTCAAAATATAACATATACAAAAAAATCTATTTTTTATTATATAGTTAATGTGGTTGTTTAATTTGTTTTAATAGGTTAAAATTCTTTTAAAATGATAGAGAATATGCTAATTTTTATCAAATCTTTATTATTCAAAATTATTATTTGTCATGTATACTTTAGCCACATATGGTAATTCTGTTATTTTAATTTAAGGAAACAGTGAAGAACATTAATAATTAAGTTATGATTAGTTTAATAAAAAGTTTATTATATATTTTCATGGACCAACATATTAATCTAAGGATTCTAAGAATGATTGTGGTGATGACACGTGACAACAAAAAAATGTTGTAATGTTTCTCTTTTAATATATAGGGGATGATGTGTTCATTTTTTTTTTACTATTTGCTTGTTTAAAAAACATAAGTAGTCTAATTATTTGATAAAAAAAGCCTTGGTATAGCTTTGTTCATTTAAGATGTTTGCTTCAATTGACTTACGCTCAAGTCAACAAAAAAAAAAAAAAAACCCTAATTCTTTGTAAAATGTGTTCCTACATTTGATTACTACTGTGCACTTCGTCGTGTACTTGAAATTTTGATTTATCAAATTAAGGCATAAGCTATCACATAATTCACTTCCATAGCCCACAGTTCAAATATTTCGATTTTTAAAGAGTGGTTATCATTCAAGGAAAACTGTGAGCTTATTATCTCCTTTGTTACTAAACTAAGAAACATGTTGGCCAAGTTACAGCCATCAAATTTTCAAACTCTAAAACATATCTTCTTGTAAAACTAAGAGAGTTTAGTGTCCAAGTAAAAAAGAAATACCCAGGACCTTGTAGTCCAGTGGTACTATCTCTTTGGGGAGGGGAGGTCGGATGTTCGACTCGCGTGGATGGAGAGGCGTGTCCAGGGCCCGTAAAAAGGTACATACAAAGGCTGGCGCCGGGACTAGGTGGTGGGCCGCAAGGCCAACATCTGGTTAAAAAAAAAAAAATGTAAAAAAGAATCGTTTGTGTCCAAGTAACAAAAGAATTATTACCAATTTGTCAGTAATATGTAACATCTATTATGTGGCTTGCCAGGTAGGTATGCTATCTTTATCAAGAACAAAAAAAAAGGAAAAACAAATTGCAAAAAAAAACAGATTAAACTATAGATAAAAAGCGCACGACCACCGATCTTATATTATAGTACAGTATTCGTTATTGTAGGTTTTTCTATAGTTACGTTACTATATCTGCATATCGAGTCAAAAGAATCATTTTCCCAAAGCTGCGGTTCATAGAATAGCCACTTCATTGCTTTGGTTGTTGAAACGTTGATATTCTTCCTTCATGTTCATCAAAATCATCCAGATTCTCCTAACCTTACCAACTTCATTATTACCTCATCATATTTCTGTCTAGACTTTATTTAACTCTTTAAATCCATTTTTAAAATTTTATTCTTTCGTTAAAATAACTAAAATAAATTTAATTAAGATCATGTTTATGATCTATCAACTTGAATAGATATAAGGATATCATCGGGTAGTTTCATCGAATTTTCCAATTTGCCTCCTATTTCTACGAAAATTCATTCTCTTTATAATAAGCTGTGATGAAGCATAGTTTAACACTTTACATTTTGCTGTGGTAGCACATTAATGAGTAAGTTTTTGATCCAATGGTCAGGGATATGGACTTGGCATTTAGATAGAAGGAAAAGTATCCGTGATTCAATTTGAAAATCTAACGAAAATAACTATATGATTCAGAGTAAGAGTGGGTAAAATATTTGGAATTCGATTTCAGATCCGGTTCGAAAATATTATAAATATGTAAATAGAAAATACTATAACCAGAAATATATATATATATATATATTTAAACTGTCACTGTATCTAAATATTTTATTATTTTATTCAGTGTTTAATTTAGTTTAATAATTTAATAATATTATTTAAATTATTTTGACTATTTTGGAAATGTTCGAATTGGATCTGTATTATATCCGCAATTGTTTTTTTTTTTTTTGAACATTTATATCCGCAAATGTTGACGGATTTAAATCAATTTTATAATTTTAGACCCTACGTATAAAGGTTTCAGTATCCTAAAACTGTAGAGTACCATACTTGTGCCCATCCTTAAATAGTTTCAGTCTTTAAAATGTTTTAAACGAAATGAGTCAATGGGTGATTAACCGTAATTCACACTGCCGACGTATTCTTTAAAACTAATAAAAATATTGAAGTAATGCTTACTTGTTTCGCCACCAATATTAGATAAACGATAGTTATATTTATTTGTACGCATGAGGTATGCACTTGCAGAGTTACAGAAAAAAAAGGTATGCACTTGCAGATTATCAGATTATAATTATAGATTACAATATTTTCTTGTCATAAATACATAATTTATCATTTTGAGTAACGTCAACAATGACAGTAATTTAAAAATTAGCATGTCATGCTAGTATGATACGAGTGGTAGAGCCAAAAACTTTTTATACTGGAATCAGAACAAAAAATCAAAAACACAATGTTTAAATGACCAAAAAACTACAAATGTATTACACAAAAAAAAAACTACAAATGTATTCTTGCTTGAAACTTTTTTATAACAGTTTCATCGACTATATATTCAAAAAAAAAAATTCAATAAAACAAATAAAACAATCACTTAGAAACTGATCACCGATGCGATTTCGTAATACTGTCTTGACGATCTTCATTCTCCAAAGTCAGAGATAACTTCAAAAGCATATACACCAAAGATTGAGAAAGAAGTTTCTTGGTTTCTACTCTTAACCGCGATAGATCTCCAAGATGTTTCAAATCAATAAACCTTTTATATCCTCGTAAATTATAAATATAAATGTCAAGTTGCTGCTTAAGTGATATGCATTCCACAACACTAAAATCTTCGGGATAGAATTTAGTCAGTCTTAATAACTTTTCTTTATCAAACTCACGAAATGAAGCAGCAGGACTTAAAGCTGATGTGCAAACGAGTAACTCAGAGTTTACCTCGTTAAAGCGACCATTAAAATCTTGAAGCGCCATACCCAATAATGTATAAAAACAATTGACGTGATAATGATGCAAGTTGGTAATGTTGGTCTTTTTGTGTGACTTCCTTGGATCGATGGAATCATCCTCCATGTTGAAAATACCAGTGTCACGTTTCCACAAAAAGCTGAAAAATCATTCAAAAAAAGAATCACAGCCATCATATCTAAACTTTTGTAGTTGTCGCTTAGTGGATACTACTAATGAGACAACATTTAGGATGTCTTGATCTTTTAGTTGCAAGACCAGTGACAGATTTTCTGTGAGTCCCAAAATGTGCAACATCAAATGTAGGTAGAATACACAATCAAAAGTATGAATATATTTGAGAAGACTATTTGCTTCATTTCACTGGATAAGATCAGCACCTTCATCCTCGACGTACACAAGCATCTCATCCACAGAAGAAAACGTCTCAACTAACCGCAACAACGTTTTATAATGAGAACCCCAACGTTTACTTCCTGGTCTTGGAAGAGAAGACTCATGATTCAGTCGTTTCCAGTCTTGATTTCACCACTGCTTATTCCCTTTTCAATTATATCCCGCTGAATTTCTCGCATCTTATATTTTTTTTTACATGAAGTTTCAACCACATTCACTAACAAAGAAATATCTAACTTCGAAATGTTTCTTCGAGACAGCAACAACTACCAATTATAGTTGGTGAGCAAAACAATGTACATAGTATGCCGAACTGTTTTCTTTTGAAATCAGTGCTCTCAGACCATTAAATTCACCTCTAATATTTCCTACTCCATCATAGGCTTGTCCTCTCACCTTTTTCAGACTCATATTATATTTAGCAAGCAATGAATCAATTCCAGATTTCAAAGATAAAGAACATGTATCCTTCACATGGATAAGACCAACAAATCTCTCTTTGACCATACCATGTTTATCGACAAAGCGAAAAACTATAGTCATTTGGTCTTTCATAAAACAATCAGCTGATTCATCCACCAATAAAGCAAACACATCATTGTCCATCTCTTGAACTATGAAATTAATTACTTCTTCCGAAAAACAATTAAAATGTCTTTTTGAATAGGATGAGACACCATTTGATTATTTCTAGGAGCATTCTTCACCACAACCGTGCTTACAGCTTCATTTTAGGCAGCAATATATTTCACTAACTCCAAAAAAATTCTTTTGCTGCTAGAATCGGCTCTCTCATCATGAGCACGAAATGGTAATCCTTGTTTCAGTAAGTATCTAGCAACATCGACTGAAGCATTTAGTTGGATACGATACTCTTTTTTTACAACACCGGTTTGCTTTTGAAAAACATGTTTGATTGATTGACCTTGTCTCATCAAATCTTCACACTTCTTCTTGACTATGTTGTGAAATCTATTTATCACACCTACATAGTCAGTCAATCTGTCAGATTTATGCTAACTATCAAATCCCTCTATGACAAATCCAACACTTACACTTTTTTTCTTGTTGCTGAATAAATAACAAAAAAAACAATATGCCTTCTCTTTCTTGACACTGTATTCTAACTAATCACCATAATGATCAAACCAAGAAGGATTAAACCGCCTTAATACACCCGAAATAACTTTTTGCTTAAAACTATGCCCACAAAGTTGACAAGGTCCTCCAGTCAAATACTTACGTCTCACCTTGTCTATTTGATTATGATCATATTCATGAATCCCTTTTCTTTCTCCAGGATCATGCACATGTCGTCTAGGTGAATATCATCGGTTGATAAAAATTTTCTTTTCAGATTTAGAAATTGATCTTCTGTTAAATTAGATAGATTGGGTTTTTTAAAATATAAAATTAATTATTAAAAATATTCAGATCATGAACATAAAGTAATAATATAAACAACAGAGTAGAATATAACAAAAAAGTATATAAAAAACTAACCTGAATGTGGAGCACAAGTTAGAACAGGTCGCCGTCGTCTTGTGTTTGCAGGGGAAGAGAAACATGTTTTTTTTTCTATTTTAAGTTTGCTTATATTTTTAATGCTTCTGTATTATAAACTATTTGGGCTTAAACTAAAATATTACTAAAGTTTAAATACCCAAAACATGTTTAATGATTTTATAATTTTTTGCAACTATAGAATAATAAAATTAAAACTTATATAAATCCAAAGTTTTAAAAATAAAAATGAAAATATATTAGTTGTATAATTAATTTTTTATTTTAATGTTTTGTAATTATTTTTTAAGTGGGATCAATACAAATTTTATTTAATTTTATTTTTTCAAAAGTAGAGAGTCAACTGACCCCTTACCACTTAGCTGCCTCCGCCCATGTATGAGATCTTTACCCGGATTTTTTAGTTAATAAGTTAACTCATGGGAAGTTGGAGGCAAGAGGCATGTTCGTTTACGCGCGACTTGCGACCTCTGACTAAGATTATGTTGGTTTATGTGTCGTCCGACCTAAACATGTGACCTACGACTAAAATTATGTTCGTTTACGTGTCGTGCGACCTGCGAACAATCGCGCGATCAAAATTTTCTTAAATTTTAGTCATTGTTTTTTCGGACGACTTGAAAATCGGAACGTACGACTGGTCGCGCGATCAGTTGCACAACATCAAAACGAACAACAACCTGCGAATAGTAGATTACGCGACAGCAAAATGAACAATAACCTATGACTTGCGACCAATCGCAGATCGCATGTCGCAGGTTGTCCGATAGGTAAACGAACATGGTCATATACCCTCCGATATTGGATTTACGTTTTTTTCCTGGACGATTAGCTCTAAAAACGGGAATACAAAAAATGGTAATATACAAATTGAATTTTTTGTTTCAAAGTTAGTTAATTTTAGTGGACGATAATGTTTTTCTAAAATCAGTTCAAACTAATTAAAAACTCAAGTATATAAATGGAAAAATTGGAAATATGGAACAAAAATACAAGTAGATTGTCCCTTTGCCATTATATGAATTATAAGTTATCCCAATGCCATAATTTTTTCTGTAAACCCAATTAAACCCCTAATCTAATCTTTTAAAAGTTTTTATTAATTTAATTATTTAAAAAAAAATTAATTTTTTTTGTTAATTTAATTATTAAAAAATAATAAAAAAAGAAATACAAAAGAGAAAAATTGACAAAGCCCGACGAACCCTAATTGTTGCCTCCTCCTATGGCGATAGAGAGAAAAGACGATTTGAAATGCTCCAAAAGGGGATCTCGCCGTCAACGGTGTCCTTCTGGCCGGTGTTCTTCTTCTTCTCAATCGAAGTCTCAGAGACCTAGTCTCACTTCGCGACTCGTTCTCAAGTAAGTCGCCGAAGACCACTGAAGCTCGTACCTCGCCGATAACTGAACTCGTGCCTCACCGCTCCGCACTCACTCTCTCAGCCATAGTTTCAAGCAGGCCAATCGATTCTCCTCAGGTTTGTTTATGAATTTTTTGCATGTCTTTGTATCTTTTACTTGAGCTTTTTTAAGAGCGATTTTGACTGTCATAAGTTTCGATTTTTTTTCTGTGAATTATTTAGGCTTCAATCTTATCAAAGTTTCCTACTTTCTTATTTGGTGGATGCAAATTCCATGTTTAGAAAGAGGATACACATTCTCTATTGCCTTACAAAGTGAGGCATTTCTGTCTGACACAAAAGCTAGAGAATGCTCGTCCGCAACAACAACCTTTACCTGTCTCATAAACCAATCTCATGAACGATCATTTTCTGAGTCCACAACCGCAAACGCAACAGGATACAAGTTAGAGTTTCCATCTAAAGCTGTCGCAGAAAGTAATACCCCTTTGTATTTGCTCTTCAAAAATGTCTCATCAACAACAAGAACTTGTCGCATGGCTGTCTGAAAACCTTGTACTGATCGGCCAAACGAAACGAAGAGAAATCTGAATCTACCATCAACATCGGTTTCATAAAACGT
>NC_027756.1:36047724-36063946 GCF_000695525.1 Brassica oleracea var. oleracea
GTTTTCTGTCAGATTTCACAACTTTGTAATCGAAGTTATGCTTCATTGCTGACATTTCCAAGGCTGCTTTCAACATGGTTTTGTTTTGAAACATTTCACCCCTCTTCACAACATCCATCAAAGAAAACCGAACACTTTTTCCACTATCGTCTTCTTTTGCACTTATGGCGAGAACATCATCTTCTTCATAGCCGTTTGAGTTAGAATTATCTTCAACATCCTTGCTTGATTCAGATGAACTAACACTGTCATCTCGAGGTGGAAACGAGGAAGGTTCACCTTGCTCTCTGAAAGGCGAGTTAGATTTCTCATTATCAACCCCAATGTTGCCGTTGTTTCCACTGATAAGTGAAGCAGACACACACAACCTTGTAGAAGCTTTTCCACGTACATATGTAAGAAATTTTTTGACTTGCCGATCACTCTCAATGATAACTGGGGGACATTCTATTGAACTGATTAACTTCATAGGTAAGTAGCTTAACTCAAACTCGACAAGGTTTTGGTCAATTCCAAAATCTTCAAAAGCCATACGCCTTAGGTCTTCAAAGGAACTTGTCAATTCCATGTACAATACTCTACCTCGTTTGTTCTTATCAACCGCAAATCCCCATCCTTTAAGGGGATCAAATTTCCACAACCCACAAGAAGCATAGATATGCATCTTCTTCAACAAGAAATTCAAAAATTTTGGATGAAAAAAAAAATCAAAATCGTCTCACCAAGAAGAAGACCACGATTTTAAAAAAAAATATATATATACTTGGAAAACACGAAATTTAAGGAAAATAGATTTAGAATATATTCTCTTAACAGATTTTGGAGATATTTAAGGAAAATATATAATTCAAAATTCGTAGAACATACATTGCGTTGTCCGAAGAATAAAGGAATGTGGTAGATTAAGGAATCATATTATGGCAGAGTCATGAGACATGGAAGATTTTGTCATTTCGCCTCTGTAGATATATAGAAAATAATAGTTAATCAAATCTACCGTAGTTCAGAAATAAAAGTTATGGTAGTCGTTTAATTATACCATGTCTACCGTAGTTCAGAAATAAAAGAAATAGTAGTCTTTCAATTCTACCATGCTAGAATTATAACAAATGGTCGATTTAACGTTCTGCTGGTTGTAGATATTCATGTAGTTAGCCGAATATGCAATCTACATCCTCATAGACATTAGATTATGTTTTCTGCCATCGGTAGACCAAAATATGAAATTGTGTTCCACAAATATTTATTCAACAAAAGTATTTTTCATATGTTTGTCTCTTGTTTATATACATTTTGTATATTTTTCCATATTTTTCTGATTCTTAAAATAATTGATATGATTTTTTAAAGTTGATCAGGGGTATCTAAGTCCAAATCTGACTAAAAAGATATTTATGGCAAAGAGACAATGTACTTGTTTTTTTATTCAGTTTTGGTAATTTTTTCATAAATCTATTCAGAGTAAGCCTTTGTTTTACTTAACGAATGGTCATAACAAAAGAAAATTTATAACGATTTTCTTAATCTATAAATTTTAGCCGCCATACGAGCAGTGTGTGATGTAAACAGTTTACACTGCATACTTATTCTTTACGTACAAAGTTACAAATGCAAGTATATATATGATTACGTAGGCGCATACGTGTTGCGTTGCTTTTTTCCGGACGTGGTTAAAAACCTACCGACGTGTTCACTTGCCATGTTGACTAAAAAGCGATATAGTATCTTAGATCAGGATTAAAGCATGAGCTAAGAAGAGTGCTTAGTGGTGAGTTCCACTGCAAAACCACTGCAAAAGGAAAAAAAGCGACGCCAAAGACGCTAGATCTGGCGTCGATGCTTGAGATGTTTCGCGGATCTCACTTACATATGGCAGCCCGCGATTGGTTCGTTTTAAATTTTTTTTTTTTTTTTTTAAATCAGAGAAAAAACCAAAAAAAATAAAAAATAAAATTAAACACTCTAAGTAGGGTGTTAGGGTTAATGGTGCTCTTAGTTTCTCTTATGCGGATTTATTCAGAATATTTTGGACCCACTCGATAACACGAATGGACCGTAGCACCTAGCCATTCGTGAATAAAAGATTTAAAGATACGTACGCATATTGAATTAGAGCAGGATTAACGCATGAATAAATCCGTTATTTGGGTGACTGGGTGTCGGTGTATGTTATATAGTCTTTGACGCAGGATTAACTTTGACGTTCGAGTTTGGGAGATATAACAGGGAGATTCACTAGTTTCTGTATTGAATGATAGTTATGCCGCACGTCAATTTCGATATTGCGTTGTTAAAAATTAATCCCTCCGTTTTTTTATATTGTAAGTAGTTTAAAAAAAAAAATATGTTTCAAAATGTAAATAGTTTCTAAATATCTAGATAATTTTTACATTTATTAGATATAGTGTAACCAATCAAATAATATCAAACATTTTATAATTGGTTGAACTAATTAATTAAAAAAAAAAAATTTAATACCAAACTTTTTTAATATTATTGTTTTTAATCTAAACTACTTACTTACATTGCGAAACGGAAGGAGAGTAGTATAAAACATTTTTAGTATATAGGAATTGGGAAACCAATTACGCCAAAAACGAATACTAACATTAAAAAGAAAACTTAACGACCACGTTGACTAGTATGAGATAACTAATGTACTTTGGTCAGCGGTTAATCTACTCCCTTGTTGATGGAACGTCTCAGAATTCGAGACACATGTGATTGTGGTTTGTTAGGCGCATGTACAACAATGAAAAAAGTAATTAGGTTAAACGTTACAGTTATACTATAATATTTTTTTTTTTTGAAACTTATAATACTAGCGTGATGTACACGTGACTGTCTTACTTGTTTCCCCCGGGATATGGATACAGTTGATATATCTAACTCATGGAATACGTACATCCGCTGATGTATCTTTGAACCACTTAAACGGTTAAACCTAACAAAACAATCTAATTGCAGCAAAAATTTCTCAAAAAAAACAAACCAATTAAAAAATAAAATAAATTAAACAATTTTCAAAACTATGATAAAGCGAAGTAAAATCCAACATTACAAGATATTTTTGTAATTCTAAATTTGGACATCTATATAATTGTAAACTTCAGTGCCTTATTTTGAGTGGAGACAAAATACAGAAAACTATCATACAAATGCTGACCTCATAAAGGTGCATCAACAGTGTTTTGTGGGTCTGCGACCAATGATATATATTAGTTCTTATTATCATTATATATACAATATATATAATATATGATGATGGGTCTTTTTCGTGCTAAAATTATTTGTATTATAGTTTTGAAAGAAATATATGTAATAGACTAATAGTGACTTGGGAGGATATCCAATAAAATTTATACTATATTTAATAATTAATTCTTTATTCATTTTCGTTAATAAAAAAATTATGATAACTAGAAGTTCATACCCAAAAAAATCTGATTATTGCAATTTAGTGTACGTTAGTCAAATTCGATTGTTTTTTTCCTGATAAGGATAACGTTTTTTTATTGAACTCGATCAGTCATTTGTTTATGGAAGCTGACCTGTTGACAAAAAAAAACTGACCTAGAAAAAGGGAATTAGTGTTGAACCACTCTTTTTTGGTCAATAGTGTTGAACCACATTGAATTAAAGAAAGCGAGAGGTTTGTCCGAGTTAGTTGTTGGATGTTGACGAGCACTGGTGTTGGATAAGTATCCTTCATTTTGTTTTCTATTTTCTCAGTTTTTCTATTATTTAGTGTTTTAAGTCTCTTAATCTTTTTAAACAAAAAAAATATAATTATTTTCCTTAACGTTCTATTTTTAATTCTTACTTTTTTTATTAAATATTTTTCGTTGAACTGTTTTGAGATACTACCATTGCTCTTGCGCTAATATCCTACATGTGTAAACATTCTTTGTTCACAGTTCTTGTAACGCCAAATAGAGAGTAAGCCACGCAGTATTCAGCTTTAGTCAACCACATCGAGTATACAGACTCCTTCCACCTTTGTGCTGTTTTGCTTATAGCTTTCTATAATGAAATTAGTTTAATTTTTGTAGGTTGACAATTTTTTTTTTTTTTTGCTTATTTAATGAGATTATTTTAAGGAAAAATTGTCAAAAATCCAAAGTATACTCCAAACTCAATAAAATGCAAAGTAATTTAAAAAGCTAGTGAAAGTACTGCTAATCTCTTGTCAAACAAAATATCTATATCAATTTTTACAAATATAATCATGTGGGTCTTTTGTGGGTTGTGAAGTCTTCTCTGAGAAGACTTTCTTATGTAGTAGATTTTAAAAATAATTTATAAATTTTATAAAAAATATTTTTATGAAAAAATTAAAATCATGTAATTAGAAATATTTGTAAATTATGTTAACTTAGATTTACTAAAATTAAATTGTTTTGACATAGATGAGTGGACGTAGATTGGATCATTGTATTCTTCGGTTTAGAGTTTGGTAATTGAATTGTTTTACATAAAGAGTTTTTCTTTTGCCAAGTCATATTTTGTTTATGAAAAATTAAAAAGTAATCAGAAAATAGTATTAATTGCCAAAAAAGAAGAAAAAACTTTGATGTTGTTAGCGTCGTCGCCAAAAAACTGGGTTTAGAGTTTAGGGCTTAAAGTTTAGAGTACGGCGTTTAGAGTTTTGCTGGCGGCGTTAACAACATCAATTTTTCGGTAATTAATACTATTTTGTGATTATCTTTTACCTTTTTAATAAACAAAATATGACTTGCCAAAATTTTATTAGCTATCATTTTTGGGATAAATGCACAGTTTTACCCCAGGGGCTAAACACAAGAAAAACTATATTATTTGTATTTTTAAGGTTAGATTTTGGAGTCATAGTTTTTTTTAAAAAAAATTAACCTATCTATGTTTAGTTTTGTGCATATTAAACACTTTAAAAGTACTTTAAAAGTTGATTTTAAGTTTAACGAAGTGTTTGTTGTGATTTAGTTAGTTATTTGATAATAGGTTTAGGTGACATCTTGGGAAGTCTTCTAACAAATAATACACTAGATGACTTAGTCTTCTAGGCGAATAATAAATTTAAAGTTTAGAAGACTTCTTAACTTCTTAAAAAGTCTTCTAGTTTATTTTATGTTAGAAAATTTCTCAAAATGTCTTCCAAACCGAACCAAACCTTAACTACCTTCAATTTTAACAAAAATGAAATTGCCAAATTACATAAAAACTAAAAACAGATTATTTACTAGACATATAAATAGTATTTTTCACTTATTTGTTGAAAAAAACACGGAACCCTAGTCATTTCTCTCAAAGGCGATTTTGAAGATTACGATTATGGCGAATCTTGTTTCTCCGTTGTTCTCACCGCCTGTAATCTCGTTTTTCCTTCATGGCTAAAGATTATTTTAGTAGATTAAACTAACATGCTTCTTTTTCAGATTTGAAACCGTTTGTGTTGTCGTTGAACTCCGCTGCCGGTAAGTTCTTCCTCTTTTCTGTCAAGTTCAGTGTTTGAATTTAGAAAACCGTATAGCCGCCGTTAAACCCTAAATGTTGTAGTCTAACTTCTACTTTCCCATCAAGTTTTGTAGATCTGTAACTGATGTCGTCGGCGGCGACCGTAACTTCTCCGCTTTGGACCATAACTTCTCTGCTTCCGACTGTAAGTTCATCCAGTTGTTTGATTTATTTTTATTTTTCTTCTGTTATCTAACTGTTAGATGTATTAGAGTTTCTCTTCAGATCTATAGGCTTAACACGATTTTCAAATATGTGAGCGTTTGATTTTATTGAGGTTATACTAGAAGACTTCCGAGAAAAATTCAGGCATGCGAAGTCTTCCACAAAGTCTTATAGGAAGTCTTCGCATGCATGAAGTCTTCCAATACAAGAAGTTAGTATATTACTCGTGTTATGTTTGGTTTTTGTTTGAGATGTTGGTTTTTCATTGTTTTGTAGACTGAAAAATGGATTTATCAAGAAGCGGATATTTATCTTAAAGGAGAAGACCTATCCAACCAAAGCATTGCGTATCATACCCATAACTCGAAGTTGTTTCCTGCTGTAAAGGATGGTATATGTAATGATGAATGAGAGGAGCTCAAACTCAAGGTTGGAAGTGTTCATCAAGTTCAAGGAGCTGAATTTTGGTTGGGCATCAAGACTGGTTCATTTTATGTTTTGTTTCCAGCTTAACATCAAGAAGAAGTATGAGCTTTGGAGTCTCATTGTTCCAAAACCGGTGAGATTTTCATTGATAGAGTTTGAATATCTCACTGGTCTGAACTGTAATTTCATTGAGAACCTGGAAAATCTAACGGTTGAGGTTAAAAGGAGATGGATCATTTTTGGGAGATGATGGGTGTTGATGTCGATGTTGGTCCAAGTTCTAAACAAATAATGGCAGCGCGTGAGAGATACAAAGAGTGGTCTCGGGATGATCACATGCGGGTGGGATACCTAGCCATCTAAAATGGATTTATTGAAGGAAAAATGTGCTCATCCGCTACACAGGCTAGTCGTGCAAGGCTAGTGATGGATTTAGAAGAATTTAAGAATTATCCATGAGGGAGACTAGCGTTTAAGGTGCTGATGGACTCTCTGAGGGTTTATACAAGTTCTCCAGGTGTGGATCTACTGTGCTCTACCCGAATTTGGTGCTACTTATGGAAATACCATACCAAACAAGCCGACTCCACCTTTTCTGGCTTACAAGGGAAACAAAGGATTCAAATTTCTTAAAGAGGCTATCATCAGACAAGTAATTCTGATTAAACCCAAATAGTATAATAGTGATTATTCTCTCAAATATCAAACTTGATATTCTTTATTTACTGCAGAAACGCGTGATCAACTATGTTTCAAAGGACATTAGTGAAATGTTACCTCAATGAGACAATCATAAACCTGATGTGCCGGCTAAAAACATAGTGAATGTCATGTTTGGTGCGATTGGAAGTGGACCCAAGAATGTTGTGCAGTCCAAGGTACTAACCCGTGGACTAATCCGAAGGTTTTGTATGTGAAGGAAGACTCTTATGAGAAGGAAGAGCCTGCTGTGAAGGAATAAAAAGAGCTCGGGAGAAATCTCATACAGAGCTCATAGAGATTATGTACAGAGGCTCGAACAAAGGCTCTTGCTTCTGTGAGTGGGGTTAAGATAGTAGAGAATTAACAAGGCTTATGACCTGGCTGAAGTCATGACTGATGGGTTTGGGATGTGTCTTAAGGATATCAAGCTTCTTGGGGATAAGATTGAAGTTGTGGAGAAGAAAGTGAGAATCAACAAAAAAGTAATTGCATCTAATGATCTTCAACTCACTGTTTAAGATCCGCCTAAACGTGGCACGTACTCGGGATTAGTACTGAAACCTCTCCCAAAATCACAGTGATGAAAAACACTAGGCAAAATAGTAGGAAACAGAACTGACAGTTGTATTTTTTCCATTTTAGAACTCTCGGATCATATGCCCTAGAGAATTCTTCTTGGCGAACATATCTTAAAAAATGTGATTTCGTACCTTGAACTTGTGAGATAACTTGCTTAGCTTCTCCAAGCACACAAATTTCACCACGAAAGCGACCCACTCGTTAATAACCAAGAATCATGACCTTGAATGACTCTATGAACCTTACAAAGTTTGGAATCAAAATCTTGGATTTCTTGGGATGAATTTAGAGAAAAAATGAAAGAGATGTGGTTTGTGTGCTTAAGAAATGAGATATGAAGAGTAAAAATCAATTTTTAGGTGCACTAAGAGCTTTAAATTGGGTGGTCATGGTGGTTGGTATATTGATTGCAATGAAAATATTGTAAATACTTGATGAAGATGATGATGTTGCGTAAAATACTTATTTTCGAAAAAAATAATGACATTTTTGTGAATAACTCAAATTTCTTGAGTGAATAGAACAAATGAAAATTTCAGAAAAAACATGAGTTACTTTTGGGATTTTCTTAAAATTTTAAGACATATTTTCAAAGCCCTTATTTTAATAGGCAAATTAGTGGCATACTAAATGATGTCGACCAGGACCGTGAGTGACCCATAAACTAGATAAACATAAGATTGGGGCCTTAAAAATTATATTAGTATTATGGGCCAATTATGATAAAAATAATAGCTTTGTTGGTAATGTTCATATTAGAAGTAAATAAGGTTGGACTTCGTGGTTCTAAGGGCAAATAAATATTTGGACTTCATGGCTAAAATTCTCCAGCTCGGCCCTGATGTCATCATACTAACTGACGTAAATTTGGACGTGACGAAGATAACAACTGAGCTCAGACGCTTATTTCAAATTATTATCATTTATTTGAGTAATCTTTGTTTTCTATGTTTTTTTTAAATCTATGTTTAATTTTTCATCTTTTGTTATATTTTATTTAATAACTAAAATTTTTCTTAAATAAATTTCTGTTTTAATTTTTTTTTTCGAAGAACCCATGCTTAAGAAACTTGCAATAGATGATGAAAAATTAAGTGTATCTTAACAAAAGTTCTTCGCTCATATTTATTACTAAACAAGTCATCAAAAGACTTTAAAGGTTTCTTGGGATAATGATGCTGTAAGTTAAATACATGCTGGATGGGATAACGATGATCCCAAGGACTGCTGTTGCTTTGAGTAGAGATGCGTGACAATCTTGTACTTGTAATCTTATCATGCACGGATATTAAGGTCATTTTTCTTTATTCAGAGTCAATATGAATACTCACGTGAACAATGACCGTGTAGATTTTCTGTTATAAGTATCACAGTCCAAAACTTACTAGGTATTTTAGTTTGACCCCGACCCCGTGGAGGTGATTAGCGTCCAAACAGACTAACCCCAAATAATTTTGTTTTTCGTTTTTGTTTTTATCCACAACTAATTTCGAGCTTAATTCAACGTTATTTCTGTTAAATCAATTTTTTTAACATAAGTCTTTCAATTAAAATGCTAGAAAAATTACATATATAGTCATAAGAACAAATCCAGCGGTTAGAAACCACAAAAAAATTTAAAAGAAAAAAATATTAATATTAAAAAAATTCAATTATGTTTTATTTTTTTCAAAACTAATAAAACATTAATTTCCTTTAAGATGATGACATGTGTCTTTTGAGTATATTAATGGTTCTTAAAAAGTCCAAAATAATTTTTTTTGGTCTTGTCTTTCTTAATTTCATTTCTTTTGTTCTTTTTTCTAAATATTTAGAATTTCTGCTAATATCCCTGTTCGAAAACGCGCCGCCTAGGTCCGTATAGTCACCGGAAAAGCGTTATCCGGCCACCAAGCGTGGCGAATTGGAGAGATTCGGTTAGAAAATCGGAATCTTTAAAAAATCTTAAATTCTTATTCGTCTCAGCCTATAAATTGACTAATACGCTTGAGATTCATGAAATTTGCATGAAACACACAAGAAAAACGAAGAAAACTGATGTTAAACTCGTAAAAGTAGAAGGAGCCGTCGGGATTAAAGCTGTAGAAAACCTAAAAACTAAAGAAGATGACAATGAGTAAATTACGCAAGTACCCTTCATTAAACTTAAATATTAAAAAAGAAGGAAAAAGCGTCACACTATACTCGAATTCGGGTCCCTCGCAAAATTTTAAGAGTCTTAACCGCTACACCATGTAATCTTTAATGTATGTCTACACAAATAAATTATATATAACCGAAAAAACGCGCCGATTAATCCCCGTATAATCTCCGATTTTCTCATTCGGCGCTAGGCGTAACCCGAACGTACGAGGAACGCCTAGCGAGTTTCCAAACAGGGGCTAATACTCACCTTCGGAACTACTCTAAAGACTTTAGAGTTCAGAATTAAACCATCATACATAAGAGTTTAAGTCTTGAGGAACAATGAAGCAACCGAGTAGTGTAAAGTCGATCACTTAACAACTTAACAAAGATTGACATATTTTGATGGACAAATTTTCCTGAATGCACCCGAACATTTAGAAGGGTGGGTATCATCTATATAAGGTTTTAGTTTGTAATTGATATATTAATTTGAGTTGATAAAATCTTGTAAAGACAATTTTTGAGTTTCTTCGGATTTCCAATACCACCACATCAAGGTATATATGAGTATGTATTTTTCATTTCTTTTAATACTTATATTTACATCTATAACAAGTATGTGTATAATACCAGTAAAAAATATTATGTGTATAATCATGCAAACTGGAAATAATAATTATAAATCGTCCATTATATATTTCGTAGAAAACCTAAATTGTTAGAATTGATTGAATAATCCCATATAAATTGAATGCTTTTTCGATCAAATCCATTTTCTACGATGGAAAGTAGGCTTAGAATGAAATTAGTAAAGAAGTTTCTGGCACGGATGGAAATTAGGTTACAGTTCAAAATACTATGACATTACGTATGCAATATTCAAGACAATGTATCGGATTAAGAAATTGTTTCCCATTGATGGAAGTTAGGTATAAATTCAAATTGTTAAGACATCACTCAAAATCCAAGACAACTAGACAAAAACTCTATACAGTTATTGAAACGAAGGAAATTAAATGGAGAAAAGAAACGAAGAAAAGCCAGCTAGGGATTGGTCCATGCATGAGCAAGTATAAAGAGTACATGGAAGGACCACGACTTGGTATATAACTTGTGACGGTAGGAGTTAATTGGGACATACCTCGACTTAAGAACTCAAGACAGATATATTTGTGCTTTGCTCGTTGGACTTTGAGCCTTCCCTTATTTGTGATCGTTGTCGAACCAAGAAACCTGCCTAATTTAAGAATCATTCAAGTTAATTTTCACGACATTTATAGAAATGATTAAAAAAAATTTTTTTGTCGTAGTACGAGCTTTTAGACTTGGTTTGATATTATATAATATATATATGTGTGTGTGTGTGTGTGTGTGATTTTGGTTCTTTTTTCCATCATATAGTCCACTGATCAATTCTTTTGTAATATTCTTTTACAACTATAGATATTTATATGTTGTTTGCAAATAACAAGATTCTTCTTATGTCAATACATTTACTAAGTTTACTTGAGAGATCAATTTATGAAAATAAATAAGGTTGGATTATAATACACTAGGTTGGAAAAAAACCAACATCTCAGCAACAATTTGGCTTAAATTGCTCAGGAACATGAATATCAAAATGAACAAATCTCTCTACTTTTCATTTGATCCCGAGACTTTGATTAGTATCCTAAATTTTTTCTAAGTTTATCCAAAACTGATTACCATTAATTCTTGTTGTTATGGCAGATCGGTTAAGCAATTCCTCAAAACTATGTGCCCCTAGAGCAAAATGTTTTTAATAGGTAATATATTATAAAAATGGTATTAATAAAAGTTGAAGCACTTTCAATTGTAATTATTTCGACATGCATCAATATATATATACACCACCACGCAGAGGGACTGATGATATATTCAATACTATTCTAACTATATATGATGCAGAAGACTCGTCGTCAGTGAGAAATAGCCATCAATGATTAATCCCACCTGTAAAGAGATCAAATGTGTTACACTACAAATTTATTCTAAACTTATTTAAAATTAAACAATTCGATAGACAAAACGAGAAAAAACAAAAGAGGTTTCATCTGAAGAGGATTGGACAATTATGATAAAGAAACATTCTATACGAGATATACTCTTAAACTAGAAATTCTTGGGTTCACCTCAGGGGTGAACCTTTATGTTCACCAACCAATAGTGTTTGAGTATTTGATATTTGATATCTTTTAAAAAAGGAAATAAAATTGAATATCCAAATTAGATTATATATTTAAAATAAAATAATAAAAATACATAAAAATAGTTACAAAAAATAAATTAATTAATATTGTTAAATCTTCAGCAAAATACTAAACCCTATACCCTAAATCCTAAACCCTAAACTCTAAACGTTAAACCTTAAAGTTTGGATAAACTCTAAACCGTTGGAAAATCTTAAACCCTAAATCATACATTAAAAACTAAATTTTACAAACACTAAACCCTAAATCCTAATCACTAAACCCTAAACTCTTTCCACTGATCAATTCTTTTGTAATATTCTTTTACAACTATAGATATTTATATGTTGTTTGCAAATAACAAGATTCTTCTTATGTCAATACATTTACTAAGTTTACTTGAGAGATCAATTTATGAAAATAAATAAGGTTGGATTATAATACACTAGGTTGGAAAAAAACCAACATCTCAGCAACAATTTGGCTTAAATTGCTCAGGAACATGAATATCAAAATGAACAAATCTCTCTACTTTTCATTTGATCCCGAGACTTTGATTAGTATCCTAAATTTTTTCTAAGTTTATCCAAAACTGATTACCATTAATTCTTGTTGTTATGGCAGATCGGTTAAGCAATTCCTCAAAACTATGTGCCCCTAGAGCAAAATGTTTTTAATAGGTAATATATTATAAAAATGGTATTAATAAAAGTTGAAGCACTTTCAATTGTAATTATTTCGACATGCATCAATATATATATACACCACCACGCAGAGGGACTGATGATATATTCAATACTATTCTAACTATATATGATGCAGAAGACTCGTCGTCAGTGAGAAATAGCCATCAATGATTAATCCCACCTGTAAAGAGATCAAATGTGTTACACTACAAATTTATTCTAAACTTATTTAAAATTAAACAATTCGATAGACAAAACGAGAAAAAACAAAAGAGGTTTCATCTGAAGAGGATTGGACAATTATGATAAAGAAACATTCTATACGAGATATACTCTTAAACTAGAAATTCTTGGGTTCACCTCAGGGGTGAACCTTTATGTTCACCAACCAATAGTGTTTGAGTATTTGATATTTGATATCTTTTAAAAAAGGAAATAAAATTGAATATCCAAATTAGATTATATATTTAAAATAAAATAATAAAAATACATAAAAATAGTTACAAAAAATAAATTAATTAATATTGTTAAATCTTCAGCAAAATACTAAACCCTATACCCTAAATCCTAAACCCTAAACTCTAAACGTTAAACCTTAAAGTTTGGATAAACTCTAAACCGTTGGAAAATCTTAAACCCTAAATCATACATTAAAAACTAAATTTTACAAACACTAAACCCTAAATCCTAATCACTAAACCCTAAACTCTTGGGTAAACCCTAAACCCTTGGGTAAACTCTGAACCCTTGGATAAATCATAAACTCTAGGGTTTAATTTTAAATATTTTTGATTTAGAGTTTATGATTTATCCAAGGGTTCAGGGTTTATCCAAGGGTTTAGGGTTTAGTGATTAGGATTTAGGGTTTAGTGTTTGTAAAATTTAGTTTTTAATGTATGATTTAGGGTTTAAGATTTTCCAACGGTTTAGAGTTTATCCAAACTTTAAGCAGGATTTAAGGTATAGGATTTAGTATTTTGCTAAAAGTTTATCAATATTTATTTATTTATTTTTTGTAACTATTTTTATGTATTTTTATTGTTTTATTTCAAAAATATAATCTTATTTGGAAATTCAATTTTGTTTCCTTTTTTAAAAGATATCAAATATCAAATACTCAAACACTATTGGTTGGTGAACATAAAGGTTCACCCCTGAGGTGAACCCAAGAATTTCTAGTTTAAGAGTATATCTCGTATAGAATGTTTCTTTATCATAATTGTCCAATCCTCTTCAGATGAAACCTCTTTTGTTTTTTCTCGTTTTAGGTGAACCCAAGAATTTCTCCTCTTAAAACCATCTAATCTCATGATTTTAAACTGGCATTGTTGAATACAAAGAAAAAAACCTTCGTTGTACATGTAAACAAACATTCTTTATGATCCTGTTTAAAAAAAAAAAAGAAAAGAATTTTCTCATATGATTAAAAGGGAGAGATGGAAAGTAGTGGTCACATCCCTTATGGGCTGTATATTGGTCCATCTTAATTAAAACCCATTTGGGGTGTTTCTGAATTAATGAGAAGAAAAAAAAAGGAGTAATTGCAGCCTGCTCAGAGGACCACCACTGTCACGGTGTGGGCACGATCTAGCTGTCCTGATTAAAAAAAAAAACTCTCCTCAATCCGAAATCTGAACAATTATCGCAGCAACTGTCTTTCTTTTCGATCATTATTGGTCCCACTTCGTAATATGTGGGCCTAACATAAACTTTCACCGTACTAAAATTTCAGAAATAAAGCAAAGAAACAAAAGAAAAAGTCAATGTTTGTTGTACTTTGGTTGGTTAATATGTGCGTCTGTGGATTGTGGGGATAACATTTGAGAATCTTTTGCATATCTTTTGAAAAACGATGGTTAGAAATTCAAGATACTATCGAATTATTTTCAGGAAACGATTTGAGGCGTAATATTACATACTTGAATGCTAGGCCCAACTAAAGCCTAAAATATAAACCATCTAAATTTATATATTCGGTTCCTAGTTGTTTGGCCATGGCTGGCTAATGCCAAAAAAGTAGAACTGTCGAAGATAAACATGTAATAAAATAATGATTCTCCGGACCTTTATTTGACCGACTGAGATGACCGCCTTTTGTTATTTTAATATTTTTACCTTGCTATAAATAGGTGTATTACCCCTTTGTTGTAAGTTGAGTTTACGATTGAAACAATAATCAAAAAGATCGGTTCCTTTGTTTATATTATATTTATATCATTTGTTTTTCACTTCTATTTAATTATTCACAACACATTATCATCACGAAACTCTGGCCAACTGAGGTTTATTAATCCGAAAATTCTTAAACCAGCCGAGGTAATGTTTAAATTTATGTATTTCAGTATATTTAATTTATTTAAATTTTATTATTATTTCGGAGTGAGAGGCTAGGTTTTCTCCATCTATTTATCGGGATGATAGGCGCTGCCTTTCCCGACTGACCGTTGATATGGTTAATATAATAGTCAGGTACCTGGGTAAATCATTGATGATGATTAAGAGATCTCTATTAACCATATCAGTATGGGTAAAATGATGGAACCAAAGAGAAAATAGATTGTCGACAATATTGAAAAAGCGCTATATAAATGAGGATTATGAATCTACCTCTATATATGAGGGTAGAGTGAATTGATTGGCCATCAATTCGATATAAAGCTTGTTAGAAAAACAAGAGATTTTTGGACCAAAAGTCCAAGGTATATATTTCTCCAGAGAATGAAATGAAAGATGACCTTGAGGTATGAAAAACGGCTTGTTCCGAGGTCACTGGAGAAAATTTAAAATATATGCAATATATTGATATGTCTGGCTGGACACAAAATATTTGAGTTGCTTCTAGTTATTTAGTAGTCCCTGGAGAGTTAAAGATGCTCTCGGGAATGTATAAAACTCTGGAAGAGTTAGAACAAGCCATATATAAGGTATCTTGAACCAGTAACTGGTGATAATTTACGGCACGGTTTGTCGATTGCCATTTTAATGAGAATGAATTTCTAGTGTTAGGGGGAGGAATTTGAGAAATTCCTAAAAAGATTACATAGTGTACACAGTCGTTACACTTTGGCCCCCCTACAAATCAAAGAGAGCTGGAAATTTAGGAAATTATGCATTTGCATAATTTGGCAAACCAGTTACCAAATGTGTTCACAGATACGACATGATATACCCGCTGAAAATATTTCATCAAGAGTTGATGTTCCTAAAGAACAAACTGATGGTAACAAAATGAATGAACCTAGGGTTCAGTTAAATAGGGGGAGACTAGCGGGTTCTAAAGATAAAAATCCCTGAAAAAAAATTTTGTTGAGCAAAGCAGAAAGGTTCAGAAAGAACCTGATATTGAAAGATGTCTGAAAGAAGACATAAGTGGAAAGGTTTCAGAAGAATCTGATACTGAAAAATGTCTGAAAGAAGACATAAGTGGAAAGGTTTCAGAAGAATCTGATACTGAAAAATGTCTGAAAGAAGACATAAGTGGAAAGGTTCAAAAACCTGATATTGAAAAATGTCTAAAAGAAGGCATATATGAAAAGGTTCAAGAAGAACCAAATAAAGATATGGATCCAGATGACGAGAAGGGAACAAAAAAGTATGAGATTTCCATCAACTACGCCCTTGATGAAAAGTAATAGATAAAAGATGTTGATGGAATGTTCTCATTTTCTGTGTCAAAAAGATCGATCATGAAAATGATCCCGATCCAAGATCCATTTTGGAATGTTAAAAAGACATGATTGGGAGGAGTGGCAGAAGGCCATTCAAACTGAATTACTCTCCCCTAATAAAATAAATGTCTTGGGACCTATAGTCATAACGCCTGAGAATACAAAT
>NC_027756.1:36064165-36090405 GCF_000695525.1 Brassica oleracea var. oleracea
TTTGAGTAAAGGATATGTGAATAATGCGATATGTCTATGCGTTTTTATAAAGAAATCGTCATCTGGTTTTGTGATCATTGTTGTATATGTAGATGACCTAAACGAAATTGAAACTCAAAAAGAGGTTGATGATGCTCGAACTCATATGAAAGAGGAGTTCGAAATGAAAGATCTCGGCAAGACAAAGTTTTGTCTTAGGCTCCAGATAGAGCATCTCCGAGAAGGAATATTTGTGCATCAATCAAATTATACGAAAAGGTTATTGAAACACTTTTATACGGATAAAGCGACTCCTTTGAGTACTCCAATGATTGGTAGAACTCTCGATGTTGAGAGAGATCCTTTTAGGCCTTGCGAAGATAGCGAAAATATATTAGGTCCTGAAGTACCTTATATGAGTGCTATCGGTGGGCTTTTGTATCTTGCAAACTATACCAGGCCTGATATTGCCTTTGCTACTAACCTCCTGGCAAGATATAGTTATGCTCCTACTCGTAGGCACTGGAACGGAATAAAGCATGTATTCCGTTACGTCCAAGGTACAGTTGATTTAGGGTTAGTGTATTTTAGAAAACCCGAGTTTGGTATGGTTGGTTTTGCAGATGCATGATACTTATCAGATCCTCATAAGGCTCGATCGCAAACCGGCTATGTTTTTATAATTGGTGGAACCGCGATCTGTTAACGGTCCCAGAAACAAACTCTGGTTGCAACATCTTCGAATCATGCAGACACTATTGCGCTTCACGAAGCATGTCGAGAGTGTGTGTGGCTTTGGTCAATGAGTCACCACATACGAGTATCAAGCGGAATAGTTAACAAGAAAGAGCCGACGAAAATATTTGAAGACAATTCGGCTTGTGTCGCTCAACTCAAAGAAGGCTACATTAAGAGTGATAGAACAAATCACATTCCCCCAAGATTTTTCTCATACATTCGGGAACTAAAATGAAGAGGTGGACATTGAGTATGTACGGTCATGCGACAATCCAGCTGATTTGTTTACAAAACCTCTTCCAACTACAACAATCCGAAAACACGTCTATGGTATCGGAATGCGGCATTTGCGTGACTTGTGACAAGAAATCTATATCTACTATTTTCAGGAGGAGATTACGGCAGTGTACTTTTTTTCTCTTGTCATGGTTTTTGTCCCAATGAATTTTTTCATGACTAAGTTTTTAACGAGACATTACGTAATGAAAGATGGAGAATCAAGGGGAAGTGTTGAAGATAAACATGCAATAAAATAATGATTCTCCAGATCTTTCTTTGACCGACTGAAATGACGGCCTTTTGTTATTTTAATATTTTTACCTTGCTATAAATAGATGTATTACCCTTTTGTTATAAGTTGATTTTACGATTGAAACGATAATCAAAAAGATTAGTTACTTTGTTTATATTATATTTATATCCTTTGTTTCTCCCTTCTATTTAATTATTCACAACAAGAACAGATTTGAAATAAATCGCTGGAAATGAATAATTATGAAACAAATTACGATATGTTTCCATTGTATACGTAAACCACTTAGTAGATAAAAATAATGAGCAGGGGCATAAGACGTTTAAAAAAAGAAGATATTGTTGTGGAAGCTCCTTAGTGATTTGATTAATAATAAGGATTCACTAATTAATGTTATTACACTCAAGGATATGAGGTTCAAATTCCAAAATTGCAGTTTTTTTACATTACATTAGATCTACATTGCATTGTGCTGCAAATAGAACTGTAATGAGATAAATCTTCATGAAGTAGTGAATCATCAAATTCTTAAATTCTTTAAAAGTTTCATAAAATTTAGGATGAGTTCAAATAGGTCCAAATAATTGTTCAAATACAATATGAATGTACTTTCTACAGGTACAATTAAGTTTTACAAAATTCTCCAAATTTGTTTGCAAGCGTACAATCCATAGATCAATCATAAGCCTAAACTGAGCAAGGTAACTATGTTATCATATACATAAGATCCGAACGGAAATATGCGGAACAACTACGATGCAATTCTAATAATAACAAAAACATATGAATATATGTAAAAGAAATAGTTATTATTAACTACGGTGCAAACATTCGAAGTCATAATTGAACAATTTAAATGCTACAATAGAAAATACTTTTGACAAGGCTGCCAAAATATGTGGATGACGAGAGTATTAACAACTTTTTCCAAAACCTAGATAGAATATGACTGATTGGTAGTTGCGCTTTTAAACACTCTCGAAATTTAATTACTATTTTTTATTAAAATGAAATTAACTAGAACAAAGTTTTATTAGTTCAACAGTAAGACCCTAGAGAGAAGGCACTTAGTTCGTTGATTTGTTTTTAGACGATAATCCTTCGTAATTCTGTTTAAAATACTTTTTTTTTATAGTAAATCATGTTAACATTTGAGTATATCTGTTAGCAGAACTATACGGATAAATAAGTGATTAGTAGAAAGATTCAATAGCGAGAATCTCTACAGAATCAAGTTCTTGTTTCACCTTTAACCTTATAAAGATTCACTACACCTCCAAAAAACAGCTCTCAGGTATATTTCAATGACCGAGATTGTAGAGCACTCGACCGGAGCCATGGAAATAGAAGAAGCCGTGGATGAGCTAGATCGGTGTGCGGTGGAGGAGGTTGAGCTAACCGTTCCAAAAACCGACGATCCAACGTTACCGGTTCTCACTTTTAGAATGTGGGTTTTAGGTCTTGCCGCGTGTATCATACTATCGTTTGTGAACCAGTTTTTCTGGTACAGACAGATGCCGTTGACCATTACAGGAATCTCGGCTCAGATCGCGGTCGTGCCGCTCGGTCATCTGATGGCTCGAGTGCTTCCAAATAAGAAGTACTTGGAGGGATCAAGGTGGGAGTTCAATATGAATCCTGGTCCGTTTAACATCAAGGAACATGTTATGATCACAATTTTCGCTAATTCTGGAGCAGGAACGGTTTATGCGACTCATATACTTAGTGCTATTAAGCTTTATTATAAGAGATCTCTTCCGTTTCTACCGGCTTTTCTCATTATGATCACTACTCAGGTATTGATACGTCTGTGCCCGAATTTAAACATGCAATAATTCTTTGATCTGAAGAAGAGTTTTTACTTTTACATTTGGTTAAAATTTTTACATTTACAATCATTTTGTTTTGAAATTCGAAAGTCATTATATGCTTTTTTTGTTCTTAGGTAAGAACATTCATATTTGATTAGTCTAAAATATTTTATATGGATATATTCTAATAGCCAGGTCAAGTATTGTTGGATATATGGATATATAGGAATCATTTGACCACAGTTAAACTAAAAACAATTGTTACTAATCTGCTTAAGCTATTAAAAACTCAGTGTTTGTCCAATTTAAGGATATAGTTGGCGTTGGTTTGAAATTTGTGCTCTGGTTACTTGTACAATTTTGAGATCACGTTTTCAGATTTAGATATTTGCTACAGTTTGGTGAATAATATTCCTACCTTTTTCACCTATGAAAAACACTTTTTTTTTTGTAGTTTCTCGGGTTTGGGTGGGCTGGTCTATTCCGTAAACACCTTGTTGAGCCAGGTGAAATGTGGTGGCCAAGCAGTCTAGTTCAAGTGTCTTTATTCAGGTAATACAATTTATAAAACATCTATATAAATCTCATCTTCATGATTAGTCTTCAACTACTTAATTAGTTCACTAACCACTGCAGTGCCTTGCATGAGAAGGAAAAGAAGAAAAAAGGAGGCATGACCCGAATCCAATTCTTCATCATAGTCCTTGTTACTAGCTTCGCATACTACATTCTCCCTGGCTATCTATTCACAATGATAACTTCCATCTCATGGGTCTGTTGGCTTAGCCCAAAATCGGTTTTGGCTAACCAACTCGGTTCAGGTGAACAAGGTCTTGGTATAGGCGCAATTGGTATTGATTGGGCTACAATTGGCTCTTACCTCGGCAGTCCACTTGCTAGCCCGATCTTCGCTACCGTCAATGTAACCATTGGTTTTGTAATAATTATGTATGTCGCCACTCCCATTTGCTATTGGCTTAATCTTTACCGTGCCAAAACATATCCCATATTCTCAAGTGGGCTTTTCATGGGCAATGGATCGTCTTATGATGTTTTGAGCATCATTGATGACAAGTTCCATCTCGACCGAGCCGTCTATGCAAAGACTGGTCCTATCCATATGAGCACTTTCTTTGCGGTTACATATGGTCTTGGGTTTGCCACTTTGTCCGCAACCATTGTCCATGTTTTACTCTTTAACGGAAGGTAATTAACTAAACTCGATCAGTCCCTCACTAATCAAATGTTTGTTAACGATGTAGTTTCCATAGATAGGGACCAGTTTTTTGGTAATAGTTTCTAATTTTTATATATTAGGGATCTATGGAAGCAAACAAGAGGAGCTTTCAAGAGGAACAAGAAAATGGATATTCACACTAGAATCATGAAGAAAAACTACAGAGAAGTTCCCATGTGGTGGTTTTTGGTGATCCTCATACTCAACATTGCGCTCATCGTGTTCATCTCTGTGTACTACAATGCAACCGTGCAGCTACCTTGGTGGGGAGTGTTGCTAGCTTGTGCTATTGCCGTCTTCTTCACTCCTCTTATTGGTGTTATTCTCGCCACGACTAATCAGGTACCAACTAAAAACTACATAAGAGTTGAAAAAAAACAATAACTAGGGTTTAATGAATTAATCTTCTGAGTTTTGTTGAAATGTAACCATCTATAACAGAAAAAAAAACTATAAAACAAACTCACACATTCCTCTGGAAGAAAAACTGAAAAGGAGATAAACTTAAAAGAAATTCATATTCATACGCATCTATGTCTGATTCGGTATCACTTAACTATTTAGAGGTTTAATTCTTTATTTTTTTGTAAGTAACAAGTTCATATTAATAAATTTCCTATTGTAGGCACCGGGTTTGAACGTCATCACAGAATATGTAATCGGATACATCTATCCAGAACGTCCGGTTGCGAACATGTGCTTCAAAGTGTATGGATACATCAGCATGACTCAGGCTCTAACATTCATCCAAGACTTCAAACTCGGCCTCTATATGAAGATCCCTCCTAGAAGCATGTATTTGGCACAGGTGACTAATTAATCTACAATTAATTATTTGTTAAAAAATAGAATTAGTGACACAAGATTTTTTCAGGTAGTTGGGACGCTTGTGGCTGTGCTAGTATACACAGGAACTGCTTGGTGGTTAATGGTAGACATTCCTCATTTGTGTGACAAATCTTTGCTTCCTGACGACAGTCAATGGACATGCCCGATGGATCGTGTCTTCTTCGATGCATCAGTGATTTGGGGACTCGTAGGACCACGTCGAATGTTCGGTGACTTAGGAGAATACTCAGCCATAAACTGGTTCTTCCTCGTAGGTGCAATCACTCCTTTCTTCGTCTGGCTAGCGACCAAAGCGTTTCCAGCTCAAAAATGGATCTCACAAATACATTTTCCAGTTATTTTAGGAGCAACCTCGATGATGCCACCCGCGATGGCGGTTAATTTCACGAGCTGGTGCATCGTGGCATTTATATTCGGACACTTTGTGTTTAAGTACAAGAGAGAGTGGTGGACAAAGTACAATTACGTTTTGTCCGGAGGTCTGGACGCGGGAACTGCGTTTATGACAATACTGATTTTTCTGGCGTTAGGACGCAGAGGAATTGGACTGGCGTGGTGGGGAAACGCTGATGATAGCACAAACTGTGGCCTCGCATCTTGTCCTACTGCCAAAGGCGTAGTAACGCAGGGTTGTCCTGTTTTCTGACCTTGTCACAGTTAAGTACAAATTCTTTAGCTTGTTGTTTATTCTTCTCTTTGTTTCTTTTGTTTTGTTTATTCTTCTCTTAGAGCACCCTCAACCCAAATACCCAACTTGGGTTTCCTCATTTTTTTTTTTTTTTTTTTTTTTTTCTGATTTAAAAAAAAAAAAATTAAAAATAAGCGGATTCCACTTTATAATCAAGAGCTGCCTCTTCTGCAAGAGGCGACTTTAGTTGGGTTTGTGTACTGTTTGCGGTCCCACTGAAACGTGGCAGGCTGCGATTGGTCCATTTTTAATTTTTTTTAATTGGATTAAAAAAAAAAAAAAACCTAAGAACCCATGTTCCCCTAGCGTTAATCATGCTCTAATATATACATACTTAACTAAAGAGTAACGACCTGTATATATACATAAATATATTCATTGTTATGTACAGAAATCTACAACAACTTTAATAATACAAAGTTGGCATGTGCATTCGGGTATACAGTAGGGTTTCTTTAGGATTCAATCGGGTTTTGAGTTTTTGGGTTATGAAATTTAGCTCGGTTCCAATATTATTAAACTTTATTTCAAATTCGGTATGGGTTTCTTCAAGTTCGATTCGAGTATAATAATATATCACACATCCGGTTGAACCCATTTCCACTTCGGGTCCAGTTCTAATTCACAAATCCAGGTTCGATTTGGGTATAATAATATATTACAAATCCAGTTGAATCCATTTTCAATTCGGGTACAGTTCTAATTTGTATTTCAGTTACCCAAATACTTGTATATAACTCGAAAATACTTCCAAAACTTAGCAAATTTAAACAATTTGCATTAATAAAGGATTGGTGACATGATTTAGAATCTAATCTATTAATTTAGGGATTGTTTTTTATCTACTATTTGAAATTGTCATTTAAGGTTTGGCCTCTTTCATAAATGTTACAAGAATATATCACACTACTTTATAAATGGAACATACCTACTTAAACTTAACCAATACATACAACCGGATTACTTAATCTAAACCAATATCTAATATATTAAAACTATCCAAAATTAAACAAAAACCACAACGACAGGTTATCTGCTCTTAATAAAGCAATACAATAAAACTAAACCAACAGGTTATCATGTTTAGTGTAGATGTTCGTTTTTCCTTCTCTTCAGATCACTACCTGACACATAAAAAAAACTGAAATTATTTTCTATTTTGTCCATCTTTCATCATACTAACCATTCTAACAAATAAAAAATCTGATTATGAACACAAAATTATCTGCATATAAGCTTCAATCATATATCATGGCTTTTGTTTACGTTACATATGTTTTGTTTATTTGTTTATTATAGCCGAAGATACAATTCATACCCGTATACAATATATGTTCCTTTATATAAAAGTATATAGATTATATATTTTGTAATTTCAATTCGTTTAATATCTAATGATTATCTACATACAATCATTATCCAAAATATTCTAACCACATTAAGAATAGATTTGATCAAATACATTAATCGTATCTTCCATAATTTTTTTTTCAAAAAACTCAAACAAATTTCCTTATATCATTCACCTTCACAACTACGTTCTTATCTAATATCTTAACTACATATAACTAATTCAACAAACTACTGAAATCAGAATATGCCTAAATATATTCATTATACCTACATGTTACTATCTAATCACTATAAATATGCATTCATATCCTAATACTTTCTTCACCTCAACATCATTAAGTAAAAGACTCATGGCTATAGTTACGCACAACACAGTCCGACAGTTGAACGATGTCAAGCCATTCAAAGATACTTGGAAAGTTGAAATCAAAGTTCTTCACTCATGGACTCAACACTCAACTTATTCTGGTAGAGACTCCTTTGATTTCATTCTTGCAGATAAGACCGTAAGTTATAAATGTTTACACCGTTTTGTTATGCTAAATATTGTATTGTAGAACATCTAAACCAAATTTTATTTTTTCTAATGTATAGGGTTTTAAGATACATTGTACCTGCAAGAGGAACTTCTTTCCTCGTGTAAAGAAACTCCAGGTTGGTCAATGGAAGTTTATTGAGAATTTTTCAGTAACTCCAGCTACCGGAAAGTACCGTCCAACAAGCCACAAATACAAGATGACCATCACAGGCAGTACCAATGTCACCAACTCCGAACTGAAAATCAAGGATGATTTCTTGACGTTAACTCCTTTACAAGCAATCATGAATGGAAGTCTTGATTCAAAAATTTTAGTTGGTAAATACAGTTAGCGTTTTCCTCATATATTTATCAGCTTCGATTTATATTAATTACTCTTTTGTTTTATTGTTTTAGATGTTATTGGCCGTGCCATTGATATTGGCGATCTTCAAGTTGTCCGAGTAGGTGGGAAAAAAAATATGATGGGACTTACATTGACCGATACAAAAGTAAGTTGATAAACTTCTTAAGATTTGTTGACATCTTACTAAATTTGTATTATATGATTTTAACTACCGACCATCTATTATCAGTGACCAACAAATTGGATGTTGTCTTTGGAGTCGTTTTGCTGAACAAGTTTTAGCTGCTTACAAAGATGGTGAAGAGAACAATATTCTCTGTTTATTGAGATTTTCTAAAATCAATGTTTACAAGGGTAAGTTTCTAACCAACGACTTTTATTTGTTATTATAATTATTGGTTTTTTTATTAGCTAAAATATTATTTTACATTTATTTTAGGGCAAGTGCAGATAACAAACGCATTTGAAATTTCCAGTATGGTCATCAATCCAACCGGATTTGATGTGGAAGATTATCCAGCACAAGCATTGTATGTTGTTTTATATTTTTTACATAGTTTAAATTATTTTAAAAGTTATTAATCACTCTATTTATACTAGGGTCCCAAATAATGAGCTTGCAATCACAAGTGGTAGTGGTGAGATTGAAAAACCTAAAGGAATCAAACGCCAAACAGAGAAGTGGTCTCTTTATCCAGATAGATCAATATTGGATATCCTACTGTCAACTGAGGTTAGTTTTATCATGATGATTTTAACCATTGTAATGATCTACAAGATTACTAACATTAATCCTTTTTTTGTAGATTGAGAAATGTATTGTTAAAGCAAACTGTTTATGGAATAGACACAGACTGGGCATGGTATTATTTTGGTTGTGTCAAGTGCAACAACAGAAAGGTTACCAACATAACAAAGAAGGATGTGGTGCCTCTGAAGCATGTCTGGCGTTGTGATTCATGCAAACAATCTGTGACAAAAGTTGCACCTCAGTAAGTTTCTTATATCTTGATCTTAAATTGTTTATGACTCTATTTTTGAATGTCCTAACTTTTATACATCTTATTAGGTTCAAATTACATCTACTTATAAAGGATGAAACCGGTGAAAATAAGGTTATGTTGCTTGAAACTATTGCTGAACCAATTGTTGGAGTAAGTGTTGAAGTGCTCTTAGATGGTTCTCTGGAAGAGGTATATACAAGCCTCAAACTGAATTTTTTATTTGATGGGTTCTTTTTTGGTTTGTCGTTTATTAATCTAGAGTTCTCTATTTATGCTATTTAGGTTGAGGATCCTGAAGACTTGCAAGATGTTATTACTGCTCTTATTGGGAAAAATTTTAAGTTTGGTGTGTATGTTGCTAAAGACAATGTTGACTATGGAGCTGATATATTTACCATTGGAGGAACTTGTTCTGCTAATGAAATAATATCCCTGTGTGAAGATGACAACACTCTACTATCTGATCATTCTTCTGGACAGGTTTGTAAAACGTGTCCCATAAATTAGATTTGTGTGAAACGGATTTAACATGTTATGGGTTTAATAATATTTTTTGCCTATATTTTAAGGTTTCTTTGTTAAGCATTGAAAGTGAAGACACCAAAGGTGCATCTTCAACTCCAGTCTCCAAACGTTCAGGAAGTTTAAGGGACAGTCAAATTGAAGACCTTTCTTCTACTTCAAAGAAACAGCGCTTTAAGAACATCAAGCTGGAAAAGAATGATGGGGAGTAGTTAAAGGCTGCGTTTAGTTTTCAGAGTGGACTCTGAATGTTTTACTCATTCTCTATTTCGTTTTTGTTTGCTTCATTATTTAAGACTTTTGTTTATTTGCAAGTTGTCGTATTTGTTTGGTTTTTTTAAATAATTTGAGTTTCAATAAAGTTGAGTTTCATTTAATTGTTCTTCAGGTTTATGATATTTATCCTATTAGTTTTTATAACATTTTGACCTACGATTATTAATTGATGTACTTTATAAAATCAGTAAAAATTTATTCTTTAACAATTTCATGTATAATAAATATTTCACCTACGACCATGGAAAGTATAAACTGAATTACTTACTTTAAATACGTTGTAGTGAAGTTGTAGCTCTTCTATGAACTGTCTTGAATAATCTTGAAAATATGCAGAATGTTTTAATATGTAAGTACTATAAAAGACTTATTACTATAATTTGATAGAAACATTTTATCTAAATGTTTAAAATCTGGAATTTTACTTTGTTTTGGCTTAAACACTTGTATTCTCATGGTTCAGCGATCGTCTTACAATCCGAAGGATCATATTAAACATTAATCATCACATTTACAACTATATGATGAAATATATATATCAAAAAATTATGAAAGCTAAATTCGGATTAAGCCATACGTTTATGATTCAAGAGATCAACTTATACTCGAGGTATTATTGTGATAAATAAATTCATTTACTTAAGAAATCTGTCATAATATAAACTATAACTGTTAGATTGTGTTTAAACTAAAATATTATTGTGATCTACCATGATATTATACTACATGTCAATGTAGAGAATCTTAACTAACGTATAGGTTTAATCAATTTTGCTAAATCATCCCGCCTTTGCTTTCAATAAAACAATTCGAAATTTTTAGTGGTTCAGAAATGTTAACGATATCTTACAATCACCAAAATTCTCAGCAGTCATTGAACAAGAAACCTATCGCAAAGTTTTGTAAAGGTGAGAAAACAATTCCTATGGTTGATTTTACTTCATTACACAAATTTTTTTATGTAGAAGCTTTTACACAGAGAGTTATATACATAATAATATACACATGTAACTCTTCATATGCAGAGGATGAAAAGAAAATACTTAACTCCCCATGGAGTTAGGGGTCATCAGAAAAGTTCACAATCTGAATCTAAGCAAAGACGTCTTTCTTCCCAGACAAAACCTATCCCTTTGAGTTCTGTTTTTGCAAGACTACTTAATGACGTTAGCAAAACAAGCATTGCACCAAAGTCACATGAATATGCAAATTTTCCAAACAAACAAGGTAGTTTCTATTCTATACTATACACATTCGCTAAGAATTTGCTAAGGAATTTGTTTCATTCAACTAAAATCAGAGTGTTGTTATTTTGTGTAGATGTTTTTCACCAAAAAAATAATGTCAAGAGTAATCACAGGACAAGAAGTCAACATGTAGGAGAAGGTATGTATTGTATACTGTCTGATCTGCAGATATTAAACATGTAGACTCATTACGTGAGACACCTATAACGTAAACCATTATATAAACATCTAATATTTTTTTTATATAGCCATCACAACTGCCTACACTGGATCATGTCGCAGTCAACTCACATTTGAAAGACAACACAGGCAGATGCCTAAAATATATTCGCTAAACACCAAAAAATGCCAAAAGATTCAGGAATGTCGAGAAATCCTGAATCAGAACTGCTTGTTTCAGAGAATGATCAAGAGACATAAGGTATTTTGTGATATTTCTTTTCATGTATTTCTCATATCAGGTCTGATACTAAAACTGTTTATATATTTTGCATATTTTCTAGGCACCATGGATGAATATGATGATCTAGAATTTGAATGTAGTAGTCAAGAAAGGTCTGATACTGATGATTCAAACGATGAACAGTCTACTGAGCTGGTACAAGAGAAAGATAACCAGTCTAAACGAGTTAGTGTTCTGGCAGCTCTGTTTAAGAAACCTTTCACTGAGGTGAAGCCAAAAGTCAAACCAACATCACCAAAAGAAGATGGTTAGTTTAATTACTCAATTTATTATGATATTTTAGTATAATATATTTCCTAACATTCTTGCATCTAATTAACCAGATTATGTTGATGAGGGTGATCCAACTGAATCTTGTGGTTATTGTGGAGCTATCATGTGGTATGGTGAACGCATAAGGAAGAGTGAATATAGATGTAAACCTATATTTACATTGTGTTGCATGCAAGGTCAGGTCCAATTGCCACTTTTAAAGAAATCCCTTGATGTTCTAATGAACCTCCTAACAGGAACTGATAAGCTCAGTAAACAGTAAACATTTTCAAAAGAATACAAGACCATATAATATGATTTTCTCATTCACTTAGAGAAATCTGTTAAAACAGGACGAGGACCACAAATGTTGGTGCTTCATGGTGAAAATTATTATTTGATGGGAAGTTTAACTCCACCTGAAGGAGACAATGCCAAGTTTGGACAGCTATACATTGTTGACACAGAGAATGAAATTGAAAACCGATCTAACGCTCTTGGATAACTAATATGGTCTTTCTTATAAGTGATGTTACGTTTATTTATAAGTGTTTTGTATGATTCTGATGAGTTGAAATTTTTTGTATTTCTTCAGAGGACGCAAGAATGCACGGTCAGAGAGAACAGAAGACGGGCTGAAGAAAGACATTATTTTACCTATTATGAAGATGTTGAATGCTGTTAATCCATATGTAGCACAGTTTCGATCAGCAAGTGAGAGATTTCGAATGGATCCTGAGAAAACTTTCCATATGCGAATTGTCAGTAGAAGTGACAAAGATGGACGGACATATAATATGCCAACAGCATCTGAAGTGGCTGCTTTGATACCTGGAGATTTTAATTTAGGAATGGATAAGCGGGATATTGTTCTACAACATAAGTCTGGTCGGCTTACAAGGATTGATGAGATTCATATTTCCTATCCGGCGCTTCAATATCCTCTGCTATTTGTGTATGGAGAGGATGGTTTCAGGGTTGGTATTAAGAAGGGTCTCACATAAGCTTCAAAGAAACTCAAAAAAGATACTATCAGTATGAGGCAGTTTTTTGCTTTCCGGATGCAAGAGCGTCCAAATGAGTCTCATGTTCTTCTCTATTCAAGAAGGTTATTTCAACAATTCATATTGGATGCCTATACTACAATCGAAAGCAACAGACTGAGGTATTTGAAGCTTAACCAGACATGCTTGCGTTCAGATTGTTATGACTCTATCAAGGAGTCTGAGAATACTTGGATGCTATGGCCATTTGTAGACATTTTGGTTTTCCAGACATTTTCATCACCTTTACATGCAATCCGAAATGGCCTGAAATTACAAGATTTCTTCAAAAGAGAGGCTTGAATTCATATGACAGACCGGATATTATTTGTCGGATCTTTAAGATGAAACTCGATTCTTTGATGAATGATTTAACGAAGAAGAATATTTTGGGGGAGACATCTTCATGTAAGTTCTTTTCCAACTCTTTCTTATTTTATCATTTTACTCTTATACACTTGCGAGAATTCTAGGTTGTTTATAGTGTCTGGTTTGTTTGAATTTTTTTTTTTTCCTTTTTTCAGCAATGTATACTGTTGAGTTTCAAAAAAGAGGGTTGCCACATGCTGCTTTTTATGCATCCTTCCTCTAAACTTTTAAAAACAGAAGACATTGATAAGAACATATCAGCTGAGATCCCAGATAAGACATCTGATCCCGCTCTTTACAATGTTGTTAAGGATATGATGATTCATGGTCCATGTGGAGCTGCTAATATGAATTCACAATGTATGGAAAATGGAGTGTGCCAGAAGAGTTTTCCTAAACCTTTCGCTGAGAACACTACAGTGAAAAAAGATGGATTTCCCGTTTATAGAAGACGTGAGCAATCTGATCGTTATGTTGAGAAGAATGGTTTGAAATGTGATAACAGATGGGTCATCCCTTACAACAAGAAACTCTCTCTTCGTCATCGAGCTCACATCAATGTAGAGCGGTGCAACCAAGTTGGTTCCATTAAGTATTTGTTTAAATACATTAATAAAGGAGCAGACCGTGTTATTGTTGTTGTCAAACCACCGGGGCCACCAGTAGCGAATCAAACAGTATCGAACCCAGAATCAGGGAACTCAGCATCACCGAATTCAGCATCAGCAAACTCAGCATCAGCAAACACAGCTATGGGGCAGGGTTGTGACGTTTTGAAACAAACTGTGCATATTAAAAAGAATGAAATAAAAGATTTCTTTGATTCCAGGTGCATTATTTATTTAAGCCGTATATATTCATAGAGTACACATATTTATTATGTTTTTAGTCTGATATTCTAACTTCTATATTTATGATTTTTGCAGATATGTTTCAACTTGTGAAAGTTCATGGAGAATTTTTAAATTTCCAATACATTATAGATCTACAGCTGTTGAGAAGCTTACGTTCCACCTACCAGGGAAACAGAACATTTTTTTCAACGGAAAGGACAAATTAAAGGACATTGTCAGCCGCAAACTCATTGAAAACACTATATTTCTGGCCTGGTTTGATCTCAGAAAAGTTGATGCTTTCACACGGACTCTTTTATATGTTCAGATTCCCAACTACTACACATATTCAAAGAGTCAGAAGAAGTTCAACAGAAGGAAACAAGGTTTCAGTATTGGAAGAATTAATTATACTCCACGTAAGCAGGATAGTTCTTACTTTTTGAGAGTGTTGTTGAACATTGTCAGAGGTCCTACCAGCTATGAAGATTTTAAAACTTATGATGGTGTTCTTTATGAGAGTTACAAAGAAGCATGTTATGCTCGTGGATTATTGGATGATGACCAGGAGTATATAAATGATCTGGTGAGGCGCGGTTATGATAGTTCTGTTGGGGTGGTTCGTGACCTGTTTGTTCTAATGCTTCTGTCAAATAGTTTGAGTCAACCAGAGGTGGTTTGGGCACACACTTGGGAACTTTTAGCTGAAGATGTAGAATATAATCGCAGAATTCAACTCAATCGGCCAGGTATTATTTCTAACAACTTATGATAGTAGTAACTATATTTTGACATGTCAAACCGAGATATGTTATTCTACATTAGTTACATTATTAAAGCATCATTTGAGATTATATTTAATCTGATCGTATATGGTCATCATTTTTTTTATTTTTATAATTTTTGCAGGACTTATATTAAGTGACAATGACAAGAAACTATATGCTTTTATAGAGATTGAGAAGCTTATGAAAAAAGAATGGGAGCTCACTTTCCTTACATGAATCTATGCCACAGCTTCCTGAAAACGCCAAACCGACGAAAAATGTTTTGATCTTGGATGAACTAAACTATGATCTTGAAGAAATGCAAGCCACTCATGATAGAAATCTTCCAAAGATGACTGATGAGCAAAGGAAAATCTATGATGAGATTATTGGTGCAGTTGTTCAAGAGAGAGGCGGGATGTATTTTGTTAATGGGTTTGGTGGCACTGAAAAAAACTTTCTTTGGCAACTTCTCTCAGCTGCAGTTAGGTGTAGGGAAGATATAGTGTTGAATACTGCATCTAGCGGAATTGCTTCTCTGTTGTTGCAAGGTGGTAGGACTGCACATTCCCGATTTAGCATTCCGATCAATCCAGATGAGTTTGCTACATGTGCATTGCTTCATGGATCAGATAAAGCTAATTTGATAAAGGATGCATCACTAATTATTTGGGATGAAGCACCAATGATGAGCAAGCATTGTTTTGAATCTTTAGACAGGAGTTTAAATGATCTTATGGGAAAGCACGATAAATTACCTTTTGGTGGAAAGGTTATTGTGTTTGGAGGTGATTTTCAACAGGTACTTCCTGTTATTACTGGAGCTGGTAGGGCAGAGACTGTGTTGGCTGCCATGAATTCATCATATCTCTGGGAACATTGCAAGGTTCTGAACCTAACTAAGAATATGAGATTGTGTTCAAACAATCTGACGGATGCAGAGGCCAAAGATCTGAAAGAATTTTCTGAGTGGATTTTAGCTGTTGGGGATGGGAGAATATCAGAGCCTAATGATGGGGATGCATTAATTGATATTCCAGAAGAGTTTCTAATTATGGATCCAAAGGACCCTATAGAAACTATAAGTCGTTCCATCTATGGAGATACTGATTCATTAAGAGGTATGAAAGATCCTAAGTTTTTCCAATAGAGAGCAATCTTATGTCCAACAAATGAAGATGTTAACATGATTAATGATCATATGTTAGATAAGCTCGATGGTAAGTCAGTAATTTTATTTTAACACTTTCGTTTCATTTGTAAATATGGACACTAATTGGAAGTGTTTTTTTCCATCAGGTGAAGAAAGAATTTATATTAGCTGTGACAGTATTGATCCATCTGATCTTACTTCAGCCAACAATGAGGCTCTCAGTGGCGACTTTCTTAACAGTATTAAAGTTTCAGGACTACCAAACTATAGTCTGAGATTGAAGATTGGATGTCTTGTTATGTTGCTTAGGAATAGCAATCCTACCGAAGGTTTAATGAATGGAAAAAGATTGCAAAAAACTCAACTTTTGGATCATATGGTGGAAGCTAGAATCATAACTGGAGAGAAGGTTGGTAAGACCGTTTATATTCCAAGATTGTTGATCACTCCAACGGATAAAAGACTTCCTTTCAAAATGCGTAGAAGACAATTGCCTTTGGTTGTGGCATTTGCTATAAAAATCAACAAAAGTCAAGGACAATCACCTTCTGAAATGGGATTATTTCTTCCTAGGCCAGTATTTTCTCACGGACAGCTATATGTTGCCATTTCAAGGGTAACATCTAAGAAAGATTTGAAAGTTTTGATTGTGGATAAAGAGGAGAGCCGCAAAAGAAAACTATGAATGTTGTTTTCAAAGAGGTTTTCAATAACCTTGAGAACATAGAGGAGGAATGATAGTCCTTTTAAAGCTCCTGTTTTTCTTTGTTAGTGTGTGTTGTGAAACTTGTGTTTGGTATTTCGATTTTTTTATGTTTTCATGGACTACATTTATTTGAAGTTTTCTGAGTAATTTAGTCATAAATAAAAGTATGCGTTAACCTATTGATCCAAAAGCAATAGCAGTAAAGTCATTCAGCAAACAAAACTATTCAATACAAACCAATCTAAAATCTAAGACATTACTTCCACATATAGAGCAATAAACCGCGGGAGAACCAAAACCAGATATGCAATAAACATTCTTTTAATATAAACGACAGTCAAAATCAATCTTAAATCTAAGTATTTGTACAATCCTAAAATTGTTAGTCCTATGATGATTCTATATTCCAGTGTCACGTTTGATCAAGAAACATAATACAAGATAGTACTAACCTTTGTGCTGCGAAATTGGTTGTAAGTAACTGTCCCCATGCTGTCTTTTTGATTGCTCTTCTTTTCCATCTTTATCAATGATCTAATTAATATAACGAAACATGAGTTTGATCTGTTAGATTATTGTGCCAACAACAATTAAAAAGCAACAATAAGAGAGAGTATAAAGAAGACAAGATAATAAAGAAGAACTAAATTGTATCATAAACAAAGTCCACTGAGAAAACAGAGACTATTGTAGTAAACATATATAAGAGACTTATCTTTTCTTAAACTTGATCAGTTTTATCTGGTATACTTGACCACTTCTACTAATGCATCGCATTGATAGCTTTACCTGATACATAAACGAGACTGTCAAAACCATCTCTTTTATTAAAAGGACAAACACAATCAGAGACAAAGGTTAGTAGGAAACCAACCATCTCTTTGGTGTTCTTGTACTCAATTTAAAAGTCCAATAGAGTCTGGAATAAAGCCTTCAGATACGTGCAGTGTGTGTCTTATCTCAACGCAGCTGAGCTTAGCTTTTTGTATCCAATATATTTCAATCTGCCAATGTTTGTAACAAGCTCGATTTATTAGATTAGATATTATGAATAAACAAACACTCAAAGAAATTATGAAACTTATCTTTTCTGTTTCTCGATTGACTTGACGAACCACATATTTCGTTTCAAATCGGCCACTGATTTTGCGTCCGCTACTTTCAACCTGGATAGTATCTGTTTCCTTGACTCGATCTCTCAAATTACTATCTGATCTACAAGGTTTGCATATCTAGATCAACAAACATATTAACCAAACCAATTCTTTACACGATTTATAAACTATAAGAGATCAGATTAGCTATAAGAGTTAGGTTAAAAATTATAACTTACTTTTCCTCCGATCAAATAGCAAAGATCATGCATGTCTTGAGAAACAAAGTCTTTGTAGAATATCAATTGATTTTTTTGATTGTTTCGGTAAACTGGTCGTTTCGGTTCCAACTAAGAAGAGAGAGAGAAACGACAGAAACAAAATATTATTCACACCGACAGAAACAAAATATTAATTGATCATCAAAAGTTGTTGACTTTACAGATTATTTTCTTTTTTTCCCGGACAAAAGTTTGTTACTCATTTGGGTTTAGATAATATCCTTTGTTAAATTAAATTTGTTACAAGACCTGATCCATAAACTATTACATAGCCTAAACTTTTGATCTTAAATACATCCATTAAAATTTTATGGGCCAAATGTGTTTAATATTTTTAACAAACTAATTATGATTAGTTATAAGCATAACTAATAAAGTTGTTAAAATTATATAATAATTTTTTTTAAAAAAATTCGAATATCTTAAATTTAACAAATGTAAGTTTAAAGTGATCCAAGTTAAACTATTATACTGAAAATGAAACAAGATTCAATACAAACTAACAACATGTACAACACAAATTATAACACCACTAAAAATTAGATATAGATGTCAAATATATATATATATATATATATATATAAATATTACACAAAAATATTTATAAAAATTATATACACATATTATATACAAAAAATTAAAAATAAAATTAGATGAATCAATTTCCGCGCTTCAGCGCGGGTTAGAATCTAGTTGGTGATTATGACAACTTTTAAAGAATGCTACATTTATTAAAAAAAACAATATCGTGTAAACTTGAAAACAAACTTATTCATAATTAAATTTAAAATGCAAATGTCAACTTCTGAAAACCTCAGATGAAAAGAAAAAGTTTTTAAACTCAATCAAAAACCGAATTACCTCCAACTTTCAATGCAATCTTCAAACCAAAACTACAGTAGTCTTCAACTTTTGTACTCTCAAATTTTGATAAAGACAAACAAAGATATAAAAAGTCGTACCCAAATCATAATGGAAGAACAACTAAGCTAAATAAAAAGATACATTTATATAACATTTTAACTTCAGCTCGAATCTGCTTATTTGTATTTTTTCACAAAACTTGATGTCAGTTTTCATCTGAACATCTAACGTAAAGGGGGTTAGACAACTCTTATTTATTTTTTCTATTTTTTTTTAGCTACTCATTTGGTTAGCCAACTCTTATAAGGTTCTAGGATTCTCTACCAATAGTGCTAGGAGCACTTTATGATGCCACTTATGAAATTTGCATTACAAGTAAATCCCTAATGTTAAAACCGAAAACCTGATCTCTCTCCCCCCCACCCCCATTTTTTTTCTATTTTTAGAATCCCAATAGTGGTAGGAGCACTTTATGATGCCACTTATGAAATTTGCATTACAAGTAAATCCCTAATGTTAAAACCGAAAACCTGATCTCTCTCCCCCCCACCCCCATTTTTTTTCTATTTTTAGAATCCCATTGGTTGGATAAAACCGTGCAAAATACGGTAAACCAAGATCTATTTGAGTATCGGAGTCATACTCGATTTGGTTCGAATTTTTGTTTAAGTTGGTTCGATTTGAATTTTCAGATTCGGTTTTCTTTTTTCCACCTACAGAGATTACTCTAAAACCTTCTTAGATGAACCATTCTATTTAAGGTAAAGCTTCAATTTTCTTAGATGAAACATTTAAGATCATTGACTAAGCTAATATAAATATTCTTTTAAATTCGTTTTACAGCATATTAACCTACGTTGCATGGAAGCGTGTCCAAAGCCATGATTCCTGATTCTGAAGCAGAAGCGGAGTCGGAAGCGGGTGGAAGCGGCCGGAAGCGTGTCGGAACCGCGATTCCGAAAAAAACCAGATTTGGAAGCGTATTGGAATCAATGATTCCTAGTTGGAAGCGTGTAAATCTGATTTTGGAATCGTAAATAAAAAAAAGGAAAAATTAATAAATGTTGTTATGTTTTATTTCCTTAACTGAAAACCCTAATAGAAAAAAAAGTGGAAACTCAAAAGACTACGACTCTGAGTCGTCATTCTCATCTCTTTTACACCTCATAGTTAAAGATCTTTCTTCTTCTCTGTACTAAGAGTCTAAGACCAAACAATCGATCAAGGTAATTTTCTTTGGACTTTTGTTAATTGTTATATTCTTCTTCTCTTGTAAAGAAACGTGAGACTTTGTAGCTTTTTATAATATGGTTTGATGATTAGATGGTTAGTATTGGTTGAAACTAAAGCTGATGAATCTAAAATTAAAGTCGTATATTAATATTAAACAAGTACAGAGAATTTTTTTTTTTTGGTGTTTCTTTGCGTAGAGTAAAGCGACCATGATCATTATGATAAATTTTTTTTTTCAGAAGTATGAACCCATCTGATAATGATGATGTGGATGACAAAGCACCCTTATGGATTTATGTGAACAAGATTGAAAAGATAGTAGGAGGGGGATCATGGAGGTTTGAATGCAAATTTTGCAATACAACGTACGTTGGATCTTATACTAGAGTTGTGACTCATCTTATACAAGAGGGAGTTAAGGGAATCAAAGGATGCTTGAAAGTTACTCCACAGCAAAGAGATAACATGAAGAAATTGGTAAATGATTGCAAGGAGAGGATAAAGCGTGCAGCTCCTACGCCAGTTCCATTACCTTCAGCGTCAAGAAAGGCATCTGCTTCTTCTCTTGACTATGACATGAGCTACAAATTTCCTGATACAGATGAGGCTGGTTCAAAGAAGAGAAAAGGAATGGATTCAGCTTTAGGAAAAGCATTTAACAATCAGGCTAGGGAGCAATGTGATGGTGAAATATTTAGAATGTTCTGTACAAGCGGGTTGTCTTTCAACGTTGCAAGAAATCCTCACTATCGCAACTCATTTGTGCGTGCATCACAAATTCCTGGCTATGTTCCTCCTGGTTATAATGCTTTGAGGACTACACTTCTCCAAAAAGAAAGAAAGAACCTTGAAGTGCACTTGCAGCCTTTGAAGGATTCATGGAAACATAAAGGAGTTAGCATATGTAGTGATGGCTGGTCAGATCCTCATCGAAGACCTATCTTAAATTTGATTGCAGCAAACGAGAGTGGTCCAATGATGTTAAGAGCAATCAACACTCAAGGTGAAACAAAAACTGGTGAGGTGATTGCAGAAATGATTATAGAATGCATTAAGGAGGTTGGACATGAGAATGTGGTTCAAGTACTCACTGACAATGCTTCAAATTGTGTAAAAGCTGGTGCACTTATTTCAGCTAAGTTTCCTACTATCTTCTGGACACCATGTGTGGTTCATACTTTGAATCTTGCACTCAAAAACATATGTGCGCCAGTTTATAATACAAGAAGCAATGGAGATGTGTATGATGCTTGTTATTGGATAAAGTCTATCAGTGATGATGTTACTTGGATCAAGAACTTTATTATGAACCATGGAATGAGACTTGTCATGTTCACAGAGCATTGTGATCTTAAGCTCCTTACAATTGCTTCTACAAGGTTAGTGTTCTCTCTTGTTAAGTTCAATCTTAATTAGATTTTTTTTTATATTAGATTATTAAGTTTGTTTTTACAGGTTTGCTTCAACAGTTGTGATGCTTAAGAGATTCAAGAAAATAAAAACCGGGCTACAACAAATGGTGATCAGTCCTAAGTGGGATGATTATAAAGATGATGGTGTAGAAAGAGCATCAGCAGTGAAGAAAAAGATATTAGATGAGATGTTCTGGGATGAGATTGAATATGCTTTGTCTTTCACTTTGCCGATATATAGTGTGATTAGAGCTGCTGATACTGATAAGCCTTCACTTCATCTGGTTTATGAATGGTGGGAAACCATGATTCAGACTGTGAAAAAGGCTATCTTCAGAAAGGAAAGGAAAGAACATGAAGATGACTCGGTTTTTTGGAATGCTGTGCAATCTATTTTGATATCTCGTTGGAGTAAGAGTAACACTCCTCTCCATTGTATGGCACATTCTCTAAATCCCAAGTAAGTTATAAATTTTATTATGCTTCATATGATTTATTATCTTACAAACTAAATTTAAACAGTTTTGATAGTTATTTAAATAACATTATTATTGTTTATTTTGATGGATGCAGATATTATAGCTCAGAGTGGCTTGAAGAAGAGAACAATAGAAAAGCTCCACATCAAGATTTGGAGATTACTAGAGAAAGAAAAAATTGCATCTTGAAGTATTTTCCAAATCAAGATGAAAGGAGAGAGGTTAACATTGAATATTCTAATTTCTCTTTAAGTTTGGAAGATTTTGGTAGTGTTGATGCAATCCATGATAGATTTATCTGAGAACCTTTAAGATGGTGGGCAGTTCATGGATCTTCAGCTCCTAAACTTCAAGCCTTAGCATTTAAGTTGCTTGGACAACCTTCTTCATCCTCATGTTGTGAAAGGAACTGGAGCACCTACAAATTCATCCATTCTGCAACAAGAAACAAGATTATGCCACAAAGAGCTGAAGATTTGGTATTTGTGCATACTAATCTTCGTCTCTTATCTAGAAGGAGTTCTGCTTACAAAGAAGGTCCTAACAAGATGTGGGATGTTGGAGGTGACCAATTTGATACTTTGGATGAGCTTAATCTAGGAAGACTTGAGTTTGAAGATCTTTCCCTTGATGAACCAGAGCTAGAGGCTGTTGTGTTTGATGGAGAAGATGATAATGAGTGAAACAATAGATCTTTGACATTGAACATTTTTATTTTTAGTTGAGTTGCTTAATATTTAAGACTTTGTTGGATTTGTGTGGTTTAGACACTTTTAAATTTCAGAATTTATTTTATATTTGGCTTTACATATATATATATATATATATATATATATATATATATATATTATATTTACATACGCTTCCAACACGATTCCGCTTCCTAATTTTTTTTAAAAACTCGCTTCTACGCTTCCATACGATTCCGCTTCCGCGAATCCGCTTCCGTTTCCATGTAACGTAGATATTAACACACTATTTATTTAGGTTCTATAAACAGTTTGTACTTAGCGTAAAACTTTTTTTTTAACGCTGGGTTCTTGCATATCAAATAAATGTGGGAAAAACAGAGTATTTAGGATCAGCCTCCACAAACAGAGGGGAACCAAAACAAGAGGAACAAAACAAGAAGGAAAAAGAACATCAGAGCGTAAGAGGACCAAATTACCTATCAGCAGATATTGAATGAACCTACATACGATGTCCTAACAGCACACGAATCACACACAACACATCAGACCAGACGTGAGATCCTGCGGTCTATCCGGGGTTAACAACAGTAGAGAGTTTCTCTGACCAGAACATTCTGCAACCATTGTGGAGCCCCACGAGACACATAAGAATTATAGCGTCGCTCCTGAGTAACACTATTAGCAATAGCACAAGCGACCACATTACGAGCAGGATCAATATGAAAGAAGAGAATAAAAGTCGTATCACTCCAAAGAAAGCAAACAACATTATGGTCGTTGAGAAAAAAAGAAACATTATGGTCGTTGAACAAACTAAATGATTTAACTTCATCACTCCAAGTACCCAAACCAATTGCATACAGAGAAAGGCTTTACAAAGTTCTGAAAATTTATCATCTCTCTCTTCCCTTTTTGTAAACATCAAGATGTCTCCTCTTTGAGCCTGTACAGCGTGATTTCTTGCTGCTTGAAGTAACGGCGATCCTCCTCGTCCACCAGCACAAGATTCAGATAATACTTAACGCTGAATTTGTTGTTTATGTTTGTAAGCGTTGGTGTCAGATCGTATGGTGTCAAGAACAGTCTTACGGGTATAGATTCACCTGGAAAATGTCTCAATGCTTACTCAATAGCTAAAGAAGGGTAGAGTGAGATTTGATAAAGTAAATTTGGGGATTACCTCTAACGGGAGCACCATCCATTAACTCAAATTTGGCTAGTGTTTCTGTCTCGACGTGAGTATTAGCTCCTGCTCCTGTTGATTCTCGCCTTCTGATCTCAAGATCCATATTCTTTATCTTGATTCTGACCAGAAGAAAGTATATCTTCCCAAGGATAACATCTTTCAGGTGGTACCTGCATCCACCAGAGCATTGGGAGTTAGCTATTGGTCTTTTCTATTTCCCCTTTATCATTCCAGTTTGAAATAATGAATAATGAATTTGTCTTACTTGCTTTTATTGTACTCAAACTCGATATGTAGGCAGTCCTCGATCCCAACTTCCATCTGTACAACGGGTAAAGAGACCAATGGTATTAAGCATATCTAGTGCTAATAAGAATGTGTGAAGAATAAGAATAAGAGCAGAAGTCCTGTAACTTGGGAGGTAGAACAGGCTTTAAGAGAGTATGTATTCAGTTTCAAAAGCAAGAGCGACAAGGAACAAGGAAACTGAGAGTGGAAATGAGAGAGTTTGGACTCACCTTGATGCTGTTATTGATTGGAGGTAGTGGAGAATAGTTACGGACCTGTTTCAAATTCACAAGAAGAAAGAAAAAGCTAAGTTTTATCTTAAATAACAAGTGCCACAAAGACACAGAAGAAATATACCACAAAGTCCTGATACTCTACGATGCTTCCACCATAGCCACGTGTAACTGTTACTTTGAGGACATACCTGCAGATAAACAGAGACCAAAGTTATGTATTTTAATATGCAACATTAGGAACTTTATATGTTACAGAAATAATATGATATATACCTTAGCCGCACATTTACGCCATTGTATGTCTCATGTGGCATCTCAACGGTCGAAAATTCAAAAGGGTATGCCTTCTTTTCATATATTTCTCCAGGTACATCAAGCTCACGCACTGATATTCAGAAAAAGATAGTAGGATCCATCAGCAACTTAAAGCAAAGAGTTAGCTACTAATAACCAAGAAAGAGACTACTGAAGCAGAAGAACAGAACCATATCATAATAGAGCCCTAAGTTTAGACTCACCCAAGGAAGTGAAGTCGTAGAAGTTTCCTCTGTCAAAATACATTTCTGTCACACAAATATCATTAAGCACAGACAGAGGAAATGAGTTGGAAAAAGGAAAGAAAAACTGACAGAAACTGCACACCTATTTGACCAAGAAGCTCAACTTTAACACCATTGTGCTCCACCTTTTTCCCTTGATATGGCTCAATAATAACCTAAACCAAAACGTGTTAAGGAAAAATCAATTCCATAAAACCTCTAGATGACAACAAAACCAAAGTTACCTTGCCAGCAATAGTTTCTTGGCTCTGGAAAAGCGGGTTCATAACCGTCTGTCCATTATCTTTCTTAATGGGAACCTAGCGGCAACAGAGATCAAGTAAGATAATAAGACAAGCTGTAATCAATGTCCGGGATTAAGGATACATAAATATTCCCCCATAGGGGAAGTGAAATAGATAAACCTAGAGAGAGAGAGAGAGAGAGAGAGAGAGAGAGAGGGATGTGTGTACCTGTTTACGATTCTTCCCATCAGTAAAGGTGATAGAAACATTACAGGCCGGCTTGAAAGCTCCAAGAAGATAGTTCTGTGATATCAATCCCACAAAAAGTGTTTGAGACTTGAGTACAGTTTTACCGAAGCACCCCCGAGACCAGGCAAAGAAAGGGGGAAAACATTAAGAGCACTAACCATGATCAGAAGATTCGATCTTAATCACAGTAACCTGTTCAGGAGCGTAATTAAGAATCCATTAAACAGAACATAATCATCAGCATTTCTAGCTTGTAACAGCAAAAAGGTTTGTTATTTTTTGTTCAAATCAGGATCAAGCAATGAAATAAATAAACCCTAATCTCAAATCATACGAAAGTGATCAAAATAACCCCAGAACAGATCAAATCACATGTAATGGTACAACGATGAGATCCACAAAGTTAGATTCAGTTCAACTACTGAATAGGTATGTACCTTCCGAGGTGAAATTCGATCGGAGACGGCGTGGACTCGGATCAAATCGAATCGACGAAGGTTTCTTACAGTTGGGTTGAAGACGATCGACAAGACTCTCACCAATTTGATCCAATGTTGACTATAAAAGCCTCTCTTGTTATTGGATTGTGTTTCCCATCATGGCCCAAATGGTGCCATTCACATTTAATTATTTAAGTTTTTTTGGTTGTTCTCAATAGGGAGGGAGGGACCGATATCCTAAGAGCAGAATTAACGCAGAAACCCCCATGTTTTTTATTTATTTTTTTTTTTTTTTT